>NW_027590513.1:0-288437 GCF_964213995.1 Mustelus asterias
CTGCCGGCTCCGACTGGAGAACAACGGTTCCGTCAACGTCACGGCCGGACTTCTGACGGGGGAGGGCCTCGTCCGGGTCCTCATCCCCCTGGACGGGGATGGGCGGCCGGAGAAATGCCGTATGTATTCCTCGCCGCAGTGGCACCTCTTGGACCTTAATGCCACTTGGCGCAACGCGACGGAGGCCGAGACTCAGGCCTGCACGCAGGGCTGGGAGTACGACAACTCCAGGTTCAAAGCCACGATCGTCACTGAGGTACGTCCCAGAATGTCCAATTTCCACCCAAGGCAGAAATTTCACCCCCCCTAGTTCTGCGAACGAAGGGGTTTGTAGGGGTGAGCGCTGATGCACTGGGAGCGCTGGGGGGGTGAGATACTTTGGTCAACCGCGGGAATGAGAGAATCGCTTGCCTCGCTTAGAGCAAGGAAGGTTGAGGGGGAATGTCATGGAGATGTTCAGAATTTTGGGCGGCACGGTGGCACAGTGGGTTAGCGCTGCTGCCTCACAGCGCCAGGGACCCGGGTTCGATTCCCGGCTCGGGTCACTGTCTGTGCGGAGTCTGCACGTTCTCCCTTCGTGTCTGCGTGGGTTTCCTCCGGGTGCTCTGGTTTCCTCCCACAGTCCAAAGATGTGCGGGTTAGGTTGATTGGCCATGCTAAATTGCCCTTTAGTATCCAAAGATGTGGTTGGGTGGATTGGCTGTGCTAAATTGCCCCTTAGTGTCCAAAGATGTGTAGGTTAGGTGGATTGGCCATGCTAAATTGCCCCTTAGTGTCCAAAGATGTGCGGGTTAGGTGGATTGGCCATGCTAAATTGCCCCTTAGTGTCCAAAGATGTGTCAATTAGATGGATTGGCCATGCTAAATTGCCCCTTAGTGTCCAAAGATGTGCGAGTTAGGTGGATTGGCTGTGCTAAATTGCCCCTTAGTGTCCAAAGATGTGGTTGGGTGGATTGGCCATGCTACATTGCCCCTTAGTGTCCAAAGATGTGTCGATTAGATGGATTGGCCATGCTAAATTGCTTCTTAGTGTCCAAAGATGTGGTTGGGTGGATTGGCCATGCTAAATTGCCTCTTAGTGTCCAAAGATGTGGTTGGGTGGATTGGCCATGCTAAATTACCCCTTAGTGTCCAAAGATGTGTAGGTTTGGTGGATTGGCCATGCTAAATTGCCCCTTAGTGTCCAAAGATGTGCGGGTTAGGTGGATTGGCCATGATAAATTGCCCCTTAGTGTCCAAAGATGTGTCAATTAGATGGATTGGTCATGCTAAATTGTCCCTTAGTGTCCAAAGATGTGTAGGTTATGTGGATTGGCCATACTAAATTGCCCCTTAGTGTCCAAAGATGTGTGGGTTAGGTGGATTGGCTGTGCTAAATTGCCCCTTAGTGTCCAAAGATGTGGTTGGGTGGATTGGCCATGCTACATTGCCCCTTAGTGTCCAAAGATGTGTCGATTAGATGGATTGGCCATGCTAAATTGTCCCTTCGTGTTCAAAGATGTGCGGGTTAGGGGGATTGGCCGTGCTAAATTGTCCCTTAGTGTTCAAAGATGTGCGGGTTAGGTGGATTGGCCATGCTAAATTGCCCCTTAGTGTCCAAAGATGTGCGGGTTAGGTGGATTGGCCATGCTAAATTGCCCCTTAGTGTCGCAAGTTGTGCAGGTTAGGTGGATTAGCCATGGGAAATGTGTGGGGATCGGGCATGGGAAGAGGGCCTGGGTTTGATGCTCTGTCAGGGAGTCGGTGCAAACGCAATGGGCCGAATGGCCCCTTCTGCACTCTCGGGATTCTATGATCCTATGATCTCGCCAAGACTCCTTCTACTGCACCTTCCAAACCCTGCCACCTCGACCACCCAGAAGGACAAGGGCAGACACATGGGGAACGCCACCACCTGTGAGTCCCCCTGCGAGCCACGCGCTACTTTGCAATCGGCCCCTGTAGTGGGCATCGTCGCGATGATTCCAAGATCTTGAGTTCCATTCTTGTTTTGACAGTGGGATCTGGTGTGCGGGAGTAGGTCGCTCAGGCAGATGGCACAGTCGGTCTACATGGGTGGTGTGTTGGTGGGATCCATCGTTCTGGGATGGCTCTCTGACAGGTAGGAATGGGAGGGCAGATGGCACGGTGAGGACAGAGAACAATGGCCCTTTCTTGGGAAATTTAAGGTGTCGCCGGGGTCCAGGACGCGGCCCAAGACATTACCCGACTGGCCGCTCGGGGCCCTTTGAGATCATTGGAACATGAATAGGTCGGAAACAGATTGGAAACTAAAGCGTAGACATTGCCCATCGGAGAAGATGCTTCCCAATCCGGGAAAGCTTCACCAAGGCAGCATTTGCGGACGTTACACCTGTGGACAGATTTATTCCCCACACACAAAGGGCGGGAATTCCCCGCCACGATCGCCCCAAGACCGGAAAGTCCCGCCCAAGGTCAATGGATCTTTACAGGGTCGGTGTCCCGCCCGCGACGATTCCCGTAACTGATGTCCCCTGATGTCACTCAGAATGGTCTCATGGGGCAGCTTCCTGCACTCAGGATTGCAAAGACAGAGAGGGTCAGACTGAGCCAGCTTTCCCCTGAAACACCTGGCCACATTGTGCCTCCCTCTCTCTTCCCCCCGCTCCCTCTCTCTTCCCCCCGCTCCCTCTCTCTTCCCCCCGCTCCCTCTCTCTTCCCCCCGCTCCCTCTCTCTTCCCCCCGCTCCCTCTCTCTTCCCCCCGCTCCCTCTCTCTTCCCCCCGCTCCCTCTCTCTTCCCCCCGCTCCCTCTCTCTTCCCCCCGCTCCCTGTCTCTTCCCCCCACTCCCTCTCTCTCCCCCTACTCTCTCTCTTTCCCCCGACTCCCTCTCTCTTCCCCCTGCTCCCTCTCTCTTCCCCCCCGCTCCCTCACTCTTCCCCCCACTCTCTCTCTCTTCCCCCCGCTCCCTCTCTCTTCCCCCACTCCCTCTCTCTTCCCCCTGCTCCCTCTCTCTTCCCCCCACTCTCTATCTCTTCCCCCTGCTCCCTCTCTCTTCCCCCTGCTCCCTCTCTCTTCCCCCCGCTCCCTCTCTCTTCCCCCTACTCTCTCTCATTCCCCCGACTCCCTCTCTCTTCCCCCTGCTCCCTCTCTCTTCCCCCCGCTCACTCTCTCTTCCCCCCACTCTCTCTCTCTTTCCCCCGAATCCCTCTCTCTTTCCCCCGCTCACTCACTCTTCCCCCGCTCACTCTCTCTTCCCCCCACTCCCTCTCTCTTCCCCCCACTCCCTCTCTCTTCCCCCCGCTCAGTCTCACTTCCCCGCGCTCCGTATCTCTTCCCCCCGCTCCCTCTCTGTTCCCCCGCTCCCTCTCTCTTCCCCCGCTCCCTCTCTCTTCCCCCCACTCCCTCTCTCTTCCCCCGATCCCTCTCTCTTCCCCCCCGCTCCCTCTCTCTTCCCCCGCTCCCTCTCTCTTCCCCCCCCACTCTCTCTTCCTCCACTCCCTCTCTCTTCCCCCCACTCCCTCTCTCTTCCCCCCACTCCCTCTCTCTTCCCCCCGCTCCCTCTCTCTTCCCCCCGCTCCCTCTCTCTTCCCCCTGCTCCCTCTCTCTTCCCCCCACTCCCTCTCTCTTCCCCCAGTCCCTCTCTCTTCCCCCAACTCCCTCTGTCTTCTCCCCGCTCCCTCTCTCTTCCCCCGCTCCCTCTCTCTTCCCCCCACTCCTTCGCTCTTCCCCCCACTCCCTCTCTCTTCCCCCCACTCCCTCTCTCTTCCCCCACTCCCACTCTCTTCCTCCCACTCCCTCTCTCTTCCCCTGTCCCCTCTCTCTTCCCCCTGTTCCCTCTCTCTTCCCCCTGTTCCCTCTCTCTTCCCCCTGTTCCCTCTCTCTTCCCCCTGTTCCCTCTCTCTTCCCCCCACTCCCTCTCTCTTCCCCCCACTCCCTCTCTCTTCCCCCCACTCCCTCTCTCTTCCCCCCACTCCCTCTCTCTTCCCCTGTTCCCTCTCTCTTCCCCCTGTTCCCTCTCTCTTCCCCCTGTTCCCTCTCTCTTCCCCCCACTTCCTCTCTCTTCCCCCCGCTCCCTCTCTCTTCCCCCTACTCTCTCTCTTTCCCCCGACTCCCTCTCTCTTCCCCTGCTCCCTCTCTCTTCCCCCCCGCTCCCTCGCTCTTCCCCCCACTCCCTCTCTCTTCCCCCTACTCTCTCTCTTTCCCCCGACTCCCTCTCTCTTCCCCCTGCTCCCTCTCTCTTCCCCCCCGCTCCCTCATTCTTCCCCCGCTCCGTCTCTCTTCCCCCCGCTCCGTCTCTCTTCCCCCCGCTCCCTCTCTCTTTCCCCCACTCCCTCTCTCTTCCCCTGCTCCGTCTCTCTTCCCCCCGCTCCATCTCTCTCCCCCCCACTCCCTCTCTCTTCCCCCCACTCCCTCTCTCTTTCCCCCCACTCCCTCCCTCTTCCCCCCGCTCTCTCTCTCTTCCCCCCGCTCCCTCTCTCTTCCTCCCGCTCCCTCCCTCTTCCCCCAACTCCCTCTCTCTTCTCCGCGCTTCCTCTCTCTTCCCCCCGCTCCCTCTCTCTTCCCCCCGCTCCCTCTCTCTTCCCCCCACTCCCTCTCTCTTCCCCCCACTCCCTCTCTCTTCCCCCTGCTCCCTCTCTCTTCCCCCCGCTCCCTCTCTCTTCACCCCGCTCCCTCTCTCTTCCCCCCACTCCCTCTCTCTTCCTTCCCGCTCCCTCTCTCTTCCCCCCACTCCCTCTCTCTTCACCCCGCTCACTCTCCCTTCCCCCGCTCTCTCTCCCCCCGCTCTCTCTCGCTTCCCCCCGCTCCTTCTCTCTTCCCCCTGCTCCCTCTCTCTTATCCCCGCTCCCTCTCTCTTCCCCTCGCTCCCTCTCTCTTTCCACCACTCCCTCTCTCCTTCTCCCGCGCTCTCTCTCTTCCCCCCGCTCCCTCTCACTTAACCTCATTCCCTCTCTCTTCCCCCCCTCGTTTCCTCTCTCTTTCCCCCGCTCCCTCTCTCTTCCCCGCTCCCTCTCTCTCTCCCGCTCTCTCTCTCTTTCCGCGCTCCCTCTCTCTTCCTCCGCCACCTCTACCACCTAGAAGGACAAGGGAGCGGCAGCAGACACATGGGGAACACCCCCACCTGCAAGTTCCCCCCTCCGAGCCACTCGCCATCCCGACTTGGAAATATATCGGCCGTTCCTTCACTGTGGCTGGGGTCAAAATCCTGGAACTCCCTCCCTAACAGCACTGTGAGTGTACCTACACCACACACGGGGACTGACTGATGTCCAATCACAATCCTGGAACTCCCTCCCTAACAGCACTGTGGGTGTACCTACACCACACACGGGGACTGACTGATGTCCAATCACAATCCTGGAACTCCCTCCCTAACAGCACTGTGGGTGTATCTACACCACACACGGGGACTGACTGATGTCCAATCACAATCCTGGAACTCCCTCCCTAACAGCACTGTGGGTGTACCTACACCACACACGGGGACTGACTGATGTCCAATCACAATCCTGGAACTCCCTCCCTAACAGCACTGTGGGTGTACCTGCACCACTGCAGACATTCAAGATGGCGGCTCACCCACCACCTTCTCAAAGTGGGGCAATTAGGGATGGGGCGATGAAACCTGGGCAGGGCCAGTGAGGCCCGCATCGAGGCGTCAGTTGTACAACGATGATTTAAGGTTTTCAAGGGACATCTTGATGAACACATGAGTGGAGCGGGAGTAAAGTATGCTGACTGAGGTGAGGTGGCGATGGAGCGGGAGCTCACGTGGTACATCGATAGATAGCAGCATAGGCAAGATGGGCCCTGTTTCTATGCTGCGTATTATGGATAATTCCCACCCTCCCCCACTCCAACCTTCCATCCCACACCCACCACTTGTTCATCTTGTTGATATCTTGGGCTGTGGGCCTCGGGTCCACCCAGCTAACCCTCCCAGTTAAACGTACAAAGCTCCCAATGGAAGGCGTTTGCCCTCATCGGGTGGCATGGTGGGTTCACAATGCTGCCTCACAAGGCCAGGGACACGGGTTCGATTCCCGGCTTGGGTCACTGTCTGTTTTTTTATTCATTCGTGGGACATGAATAGCCCCTTCGTGTCCAAAGATACGCGGGTTAGGTGGATTGGCCATGCTAAATTGCCCCTTCGTGTCCAAAGATGTGCAGGTTGGGTGGATTGGCCATGCTAAATTGTCCCCTTAGTGTCCAAAGATGCGCGGGTTAGGTGGATTGGCCATGCTAAATTGCCCCTTAGTGTCCAAAGATGTGCAGATTAGGTGGATTGGCCATGCTAAATTGTCCCTTAGTGTCCAAAGATGTGCAGGTTAGGTGGATTGGCCATGCTAAATTGCCCCTTAGTGTCCAAAGATATGCAGGTTAGGTGGATTGGCCATGCTAAATTGTCCCTTAGTGTCCAAAGATGTGCAGATTAGGTGGATTGGCCATGCTAAATTGCCCCTTAGTGTCCAAAGATGCGTGGGTTAGGTGGATTGGCCATGCTAAATTGCCTCTTAGTGTCCAAAGATGAGTGGGTTAGGTGGATTAGCCATGCTAAATTGTCCTTTGTGTCCAAAGATGCGTGGGTTAGGTGGATTGGCCATGCTAAATTGCCCCTTAGTGTCCAAAGATGCGTGGGTTAGGTGGATTGGCCATGCTAAATTGCCCCTTAGTGACCAAAGATGTGCGGGTTAGGTGGATTGGCCATGCTAAATTGCCCCTTAGTGTCCAAAGATGTGTGGGTTAGGTGGGTTGGCCATGCTAAATTGTCCCTTACTGTCCAAAGATGTGTAGGTTAGGTGGATTGGCCATGCTAAATTGCCCCTTAGTGTCCAAAGATGTGTGGGTTAGGTGGATTGGCCATGCCAAATTGCCCCTTAGTGTCCAAAGATGTGTGGGTTTGGTGGATTGGCCATGCTAAATTGCCCCTTAGTGTCCAAAGATGTACTGGTTAGGTGGATTGGCCATGTTAAATTGTCCCTTAGTGTCCAAAGATGTGCGGGTTAGGTGGATTGGCCATGCTAAATTGTCCTCTTAGTGTCCAAAGATGTGCAGGTTAGGTGTATTGGCCATGCTAAATTGTCCCTTAGTGTCCAAAGATGTGCGGGTTAGGTGGATTGGCCATGCTAAATTGTCCCTTAGTGTCCAAAGATGTGCAGGTTAGGTGGATTGGCCATGCTAAATTGCCCCTTAGTGTCCAAAGATGTGTAGGTTAGGTGGATTGGCCATGCTAAATTGTCCCCTTAGTGTCCAAAGATGTGCAGATTAGGTGGATTGGCCATGCTAAATTGCCCCTTAGTGTCCAAGGATGTGCAGGTTAGGTGGATTGGCCATGCTAAATTGCCCCTTAGTGTCCAAAGATGTGCGGGTTAGGTGGATTGGCCATGCTAAATTCTCCCTCAGTGTCCAAAGATGTGCTGGTTAGGTGGATTGGCCGTGCTAAATTGCCCCTTAGTGTCCAAAGATGTGCAGGTTAGGTGGATTGGCCATGTTAAATTGTCCCTTAGTGTCCAAAGATGTGCGGGTTAGGTGGATTGGCCGTGCTAAATTGCCCCTTAGTGTCCAAAGATGTGTAGGTTAGGTGGATTGGCCATGCTAAATTCTCCCTCAGTGTCCAAAGATGTGCTGGTTAGGTGGATTGGCCGTGCTAAATTGCCCCTTAGTGTCCAAAGATGTGTAGGTTAGGTGGATTGGCCATGCTAAATTCTCCCTCAGTGTCCAAAGATGTGCTGGTTAGGTGGATTGGCCGTGCTAAATTGCCCCTTAGTGTCCAAAGATGTGCAGGTTAGGTGGATTGGCCATGTTAAATTGTCCCTTAGTGTCCAAAGATGTGCGGGTTAGGTGGATTGGCCGTGCTAAATTGCCCCTTAGTGTCCAAAGATGTGTAGGTTAGGTGGATTGGCCATGCTAAATTCTCCCTCAGTGTCCAAAGATGTGCTGGTTAGGTGGATTGGCCGTGCTAAATTGCCCCTTAGTGTCCAAAGATGTGTAGGTTAGGTGGATTGGCCATGCTAAATTCTCCCTCAGTGTCCAAAGATGTGCTGGTTAGGTGGATTGGCCGTGCTAAATTGCCCCTTAGTGTAACCTGAACAGGCGCCGGAGTGTGGGCGACGAGGGGATTTTCACAGTAACTTCATTGCGGTGTTAATGTAAGCCTTACTTGTGACACTAATAAATAAATAACCTTCAGGAACCCAAGCGCTCTTTGTGGCCTGGGAAAAGTATCTCACGTGTACCACTCAACTGAAAATAAAATCCCACCCCAGGGGGAGTTCATCTCGGCTGCCAAACCCGATGGGAAGCTAGAAGGGTGAGGGTGGCAGGTGGGGGCGGGTGGGTGGGGAGGGGGGGGGATAGATAATGACCCCAGTGCAGCCTCGAGGGGCAGAATTGCCTCCTCCTGCACTGTGGGAGGAGTCTGCGACACTCTGCCCGATCTCCTGGCTGAGACAATCCGCTTCCCTCTTACCGCTCTGGCAGTCCGGTCCTGGACTCAGTGAGCACCCCCCATGGCCGGTGAGTCTCAGAAGGTTTAAAAATCACGTACGACCCATGGAAGATTAAACAGCCCTGGCTCCAAAGTTTAACCTCGGAAGGCAGCCGGAGGGTTGACCAGGGCTGCTAAAGCAGGCGACAAGTGTGTAATGGAGTGCGTCACTTCACCTCGATGCCCACCCTGTGTTTATCATTGACAGATTTGGCCGCCGGATTCTCCTGCTCTGGTCCCACTTCCAGATGGCTATTTCGGGAACCTGCGGTGCCTTCTCCACCTCCTATCCCTTGTTCTGCTTTTGGCGCTTCCTGTGCGGAATGGCACTATCCGGCATCATACTCAACTCCTACTGCCTGAGTAAGAGAAACACTTCGCTTTCTTTCTCGTTCCCACTTAGCGTCCTTGGAAGGGTCATAGGATGGCGCGGCGGCACAGTGGGTTAGCGCTGCTGCCTCACAGCGCCAGGGACCCGGGTTCGATTCCCGGCTCGGGTCACTGTCTGTGCGGAGTCTGCACATTCTCCCCGTGTCTGCGTGGGTTTCCTCCGGGTGCTCCGGTTTCCTCCCACAGTCCACAAGACTGCGCTGGTTAGGGTGCTAAATTCCCCCTCAGTGTAACCCGAACAGGAGTGTGGCGACTAGGGGGATTTTCACATTCACTTCATTGCAGTGTTAATGTCTGCCGACTTGTGACACTAATAAACTTTTGGTGGCACAGTGGGTTAGCACTACTGCCTCAGTGCCAGGGACCCCGGGTTCGATTCCGGCCTCGGGTCACTGTCTGTGTGGAGTCTGCGCCTTCTCCCCCGTGTCTGCGTGAGTTTCCTCCGGGTGCTCCGGTTTCCTCCCACAGTCCAAAGATGTGCAGGTTAGGTGGGTTGGCTGTGCTAAATTGCCCCTTAGTATCCAAAGATGTGCTGGTTAGGTGGATTGGCCGTGCTAAATTGCCCCTTAGTGTCCAAAGATGTGTAGGTTAGGTGGATTGGCCATGCTAAATTGTCCCCTTAGAGTCCAAAGATGTGTAGGTTAGGTGGATTGGCCATGCTAAATTGCTCCTTAGTGTCCAAAGATGTGCGGGTTGGGTGGATTGGCCATGCTAAATTGCCCCTTAGAGTCCAAAGATGTGTGGGTTAGGTGGATTGGCCGTGCTAAATTGCCACTTAGTGTCCAAAGATGTGCGGGGTGGGTGGATTGGCCATGCTACACTGCCCTTAGTGTCCACAGATGTACGGGTTAGGTGGATTGGCCATGTTAAATTGCCCCTTAGTGTCCAAAGATGTGCGGGTTGGGTGGATTGGCCATGCTAAATTGCCCCTTAGTGTCCAAAGATGTGCAGGTTGGGTGGATTGGCCATGCTAAACTGCCCCTTAGTGTCCAAAGATGTGCAGGTTGGGTGGATTGGCCATGCTAAATTGCCCCTTCGTGTCCAAAGATGTGTAGGTTAGGTGGATTGGCCATGCTAAATTATCCCCTTAGAGTCCAAAGATGTGCAGGTTGGGTGGATTGGCCATGCTAAATTGCCCCTTAGTGTCCAAAGATGTGCGGGTTGGGTGGATTGGCCGTGCTAAATTGCCCCTTAGTGTCCAAAGATGTGCGGGTTGGGTGGATTGGCCATGCTAAACTGCCCCTAAGTGTCCGCAGATGTCAGGGTTAGGTGGATTGGCCATGTTAAGTTGCCCCTTAGTGTCCAAAGATGTGCGGGTTGGGTGGATTGGCCGTGCTAAATTGCCCCTTAGTGTCCAAAGATGTGCGGGTTGGGTGGATTGGCCATGCTAAACTGCCCCTTAGTGTCCACAGATGTACGGGTTAGGTGGATTGGCCATGTTAAATTGCCCCTTAGTGTCCAAAGATGTGCGGGTTGGGTGGATTGGCCATGCTACACTGCCCTTAGTGTCCACAGATGTACGGGTTAGGTGGATTGGCCATGCTAAATTGCCCCTTAGTGTCCAAAGATGTGCGGGTTGGGTGGATTGGCCATGCTAAATTGCCCCTTAGCGTCCAAAGATGTGCAGGTTGGGTGGATTGGCCATGCTAAACTGCCCGTTAGTGTCCACAGATGTACGGGTTAGGTGGATTGGCCATGTTAAATTGCCCCTTAGTGTCCAAAGATGTGCGGGGTGGGTGGATTGGCCATGCTACACTGCCCTTAGTGTCCACAGATGTACGGGTTAGGTGGATTGGCCATGTTAAATTGCCCCTTAGTGTCCAAAGATGTGCAGGTTGGGTGGATTTGCCATGCTAAACTGCCCCTTAGTGTCCACAGATGTACGGGTTAGGTGGATTGGCCATGCTAAATTGCCCCTTCGTGTCCAATGATGTGCGTGTTAGGGGGATTGGCCATGCTAAATTGCCCCTTCGTGTCCAAAGATGTGCAGGTTAGGGGGATTGGCCATGTTAAATTGCCCCTTCGTGTCCAAAGATGTGCGGGTTAGGGGGATTGGCCATGTTAAATTGCCCCTTCGTGTCCAAAGATGTGCGGGTTAGGGGGATTGGCCATGCTAAATTGCCCCTTCGTGTCCAAAGATGTGCGGGTTAGGTGGATTGGCCATGTTAAATTGCCCCTTAGTGTCCACAGATGTACGGGTTAGGTGGATTGGCCATGCTAAATTGCCCCTTCGTGTCCAAAGATGTGCGTGTTAGGGGGATTGGCCATGCTAAATTGCCCCTTCGTGTCCAAAGATGTGCAGGTTAGGGGGATTGGCCATGTTAAATTGCCCCTTCGTGTCCAAAGATGTGCGGGTTAGGGGGATTGGCCATGTTAAATTGCCCCTTCGTGTCCAAAGATGTGCGGGTTAGGGGGATTGGCCATGCTAAATTGCCCCTTCGTGTCCAAAGATGTGCGGGTTAGGTGGATTGGCCATGTTAAATTGCCCCTTCGTGTCCAAAGATGTGCGGGTTAGGTGGATTGGCCATGCTAAATTGCCCCTTAGTGTCCAAAGATGTGCAGGTTAGGGGGATTGGCCATGCTAAATTGCCCCTTAGTGTCCAAAGATGTGCGGGTTGGGTGGATTGGCCGTGCTAAATGATCTTGTGATGCATGAATTAACATCTGCGATTGGCTACGTTACATCACGTTGTGCCTCACGTTGACAGTGATTTATTGGCTGCTTTGAGGCACTCCTGAGGTCATGAAGGGTCATGATATCAAAATGGATGTTCTCGATATGATTGGCCACAGTTGGTTCAGAGCAGTGCCTGGTGGGAGGGCGATGCGGCCTATCTGAATTCTGAGTGCAGTCTCCAGCAGAGATGTTTTGTTGACGGTTGTGTATTTGTGCAGCGTTCCTGCTGCTTTGCGCTGATTTCCATCCGCAGTATTTTTCCGACCGGTGTGACTGAAGTGATTCGCACGTTAAGCAAGGGCGCGTGAAGTCAGGTGGGTGCTGATTGCTCACAACATTGACGGTGAGAGCCGTGCCGCTCCCTCTGTGTCCAACCTCAAAGAAATCACAGAATCCCGACTGTGCAGAACGAGACCATTCAGCCCATCGGGTCTGCACTGACTCTCCGACAGAGCACCGTAACCAAACATATTTACCCCACTAATCCCCCCTAACCAACACATCTTTGGACACTAAGGGACAATTTAGCATGGCCAATCCACCTAACCCGCACATCTTTGGACACTAAGGGCCAATTTAGCATAGCCAATCCACCTAACCTACACATCTTTGGACACTAAGGGGCAATTTAGCATGGCCAATCCACCTAACCTGCACATCTTTGGACACTAAGGGGCAATTTAGCATGGCCAATCCACCTAACCTACACATCTTTGGACACTAAGGGGCAATTTAGCATGGCCAATCCACCTAACCTGCACATCTTTGGACACTAAGGGGCAATTTAGCATGGCCAATCCACCTAACCCGCACATCTTTGGACACTAATGGGCAATTTAGCATTGCCAATCCACCTAACCTGCACATCTTTGGACACTAAGGGACAATTTAGCATGGCCAATCCACCTAACCTGCACATCTTTGGACACTAAGGGACAATTTAGCATGGCCAATCCACCTAACCTACACATCTTTGGACACTAAGGGGCAATTTAGCATGGCCAATCCACCTAACCCGCACATCTTTGGACACTAAGGGCAATTTAGCATGGCCAATCCACCTAACCTGCACATCTTTGGACACTAAGGGGCAATTTAGCATGGCCAATCCACCTAACCTGCACATCTTTGGACACTAAGGGGCAATTTAGCATGGCCAATCCACCTAACCTGCACATCTTTAGACAATAAGGGACAATTTAGCACGGGCAATCCACCTGGGCACCTTTGGAGTGTAAATATTTATCTTGTCCCTACCATTCGGCCCATCGAGTCTGCACCGACCACAATCCCACCTCGGCCTTAACCCGTAACCCCACACATTTACCCGGCCAATCCCCCTGACACTAAGGGTCAATTTAGCATGGCCAATCAACCTAACCCGCACAGCTTTGGACCGTGGGAGGAAACCGGAGCACCCGGAGGAAACCCACGCAGACACGGGGGAGAATGTGCAAACTCCGCACAGACAGGGACCCAAGCCGGGAATCGAACCCGGGTCCCTGGCGCTGTGAGGCAGCAGTGCTAACCCACTGTGCCACCGTGCCGGCCGTTGATGACAGTTCTATTAATTGATGAATGATTAAGCATTATCTCTAACTCGTTATGAAATATTCGGGCGTGGATTCAATGTATTTGGTCTCATTCATGGAGTCAGGGTGAGTGAACAAGCCCGGTTTCAACCTTGCGGTTCACTCTGAGCAAGGAGGGCCATTCAGGCGGCCCACTCGCTCGCCGAGGTTGCCCATCACTGATTTGGTATCTGAACTGTCTTTCTCTTTTCCTCTCTCCAGGTCTTGAGTGGATCCCGACGAAAGTGCGTACCGCTGTTTCCACCTACTATAACTATAGCTACACATTTGGCCAGCTCCTGCTGGCTTGCATCGCGTACGGGATCCGAGATTGGCGTTGGCTGCAGTTCGCAGTGGCTGCCCCGTTCTACTTTTTCTTCCTTTACTCATGGTAAGGTCCGCCAAGGCGGGGAGCGGCGGGAGGGGGGTTCATAGAACCCCGACAGTGCACGAGGAGGCCATTCGGCCCATCGAGTCTGCACCGACCACAATCCCACCCAGGCCTCATCCCCACAATCTCATGCATTCACCCTGCAAATCCCCCCTGACACTAAGAGATAATTTAGCATGGCCAATCCCCCTAACCCGCACATCTTTGGGCAGTAAGGGACAATTTAGCATGGCCAATCCCCCTAACCCGCACATCTTTGGGCACTAAGGGGCAATTTAGCATGGCCAATCCACCTAACCTGCACATCTTTGGACACTAAGGGACAATTTAGCATGGCCAATCCACCTAACCTGCACATCTTTGGACACTAAGGGGCAATTTAGCATGGCCAATCCCCCTAACCCGCACATCTTTGGACACTAAGGGTCAACTTAGCATGGCCAATCCACCTAACCTGCACATCTTTGGACACTAAGGGACAATTTAGCATGGCCAATCCACCTAACCTGCACATCTTTGGACACTAAGGGTCAACTTAGCATGGCCAATCCACCTAACCTGCACATCTTTGGACACTAAGGGTCAACTTAGCATGGCCAATCCACCTAACCTGCACATCTTTGGACACTAAGGGACAATTTAGCATGGCCAATCCACCTAACCTGCACATCTTTGGACACTAAGGGTCCACTTAGCATGGCCAATTCACCTAACCTGCACATCTTTGGACACTAAGGGTCAACTTGCATGGCCAATCCCCCTAACCTGCACGTCTTTGGATACTAAGGGGAAATTTAACATAGCCAATCAACCTAACATGTTTTGGACTGTGGGCGGAAACCGGAGCACCCGGAGGAAACCCACGCAGAAACGGGGAGAACGTGCAGACTCCGCACAGACAGTGACCCAAACTGGGAATCGAACCCGGGTCCCTGGCGCTGTGAGGCAGCAGTGCTAACCCACTGTGCCACCGTGCCGGCCATAGTCTCGCTTGAGTCGTCGACGGGACAACTCTCCCCAATTTTGGGTACAAGCCCCCCCTACCCCCAGCTGTTAATGAGGAAAGCTACGCCGGGTCGGCTGGATAGGATGGAGCGCTCCTCCGTCTGGCGGTGTGGCCGATGCTTTTTCAACTTCACTGCTTGGTAAACTGGGGCCTGTTTCGGAGTCGCGCGGGTCGGTGTGGGCTGGGTCGGATGTTCTTCCGCAGGGGACAGTGCGGACCCGATGGCCTCCCTCTGCACAGTGAAGGCCATCACTGGCCAATTCACCTGACCCACCCCCCCCCCCCCCCCCCCCCCCGCCACCATCCTCTAAGCGCATGTCGTCCTTCCCGCCAGGTGGTTTCCAGAGTCAGCCCGTTGGCTAATTCTGAATGACAGAACAGACGCAGCCCTAAAACATCTCAAAAGGGTGGCAAAACTCAACGGGAAGGAGGAAGAAGGAGAAAAGCTCACTACCGCAGTAAGTCCTGACGTGAAAACGCGATCCGCACGTAAGCCGCTCCCGGGACTTGATGGATTGAGTTATAAGGAGAGGCTGGATAGACCGGGACATTTTTCTCTGGAGCGTAGGAGGCTGAGGGGTGACCTTATAGAGGTCTATAAAATAATGAGGGGCACAGATCAGCTAGATAGTCAATATCTTTTCCCCAAAGATAGGGCAGTCTAAAACTAGAGGGCAGAGGTTTAAGGTGAGAGGGGAGAGATACAAAAGGGGCTGTTTTGTTCGCACAGAGGGTGGTGAGTGTCTGGAACGAGCTGCCAGAGGCAGTAGTAGAGGCGGGTACAATTTTTAAAAAGCATTTACAGTTACATGGGTATAGAGGGATATGGGCCAAACGCGGGCAATTGGGATGAGCTTAGGGGTTTAAAAACAAAAGGGACGGCACGGTAGCACAGTGGTTAGCACTGCTGCTTCACAGCTCCAGGGTCCCGGGTTCGATTCCCGGCTCGGGTCACTGTCTGTGTGGAGTTTGCACATTCTCCTCGTGTCTGCGTGGGTTTCCTCCGGGTGCTCCGGTTTCCTCCCACAGTCCAAAGATGTGCGGGTTAGGTTGATTGGCCAGGTTAAAAATTATCCCTTAGAGTCCTGGGATTAGCGGGTAAAATATGTGGGGGTACGGCCTGGGTGGGATTGTGGTCGGTGCAGACTCGATGGGCCGAATGGCCTCCTTCTGCACTGTAGGGTTTCTATGTCATGCGTTCTATTCTATGGCACAGACAAGTTGGGCCGAAGGGCCTGTTTCCATGCTGTAAACCCCTATGACTCTAATTGCCATGGGACCAGTGATGCGTGGCTCACCCTTGCTTCTGCCTCTGAGGGTGGACCCCAAACCCTCAGTGAGAAAGTCTAGTCTGACACTTCCAGTGCAGTGCTGAGGGAGTGCTGCACTGTCAGGGTGGACATTAAGAAAGAGGATGTGTTGGAAATTTTGAATAGCATCAAGATAGATAAGTCGCCGGGACCGGATGGGATGTACCCCAGGTTACTGTGGGAGGCGAGGGAAGAGATTGCAGAGCCTCTGGCGATGATCTTTGCATCGTCGATGGAGACGGGAGAGGTCCCGGAGGATTGCGGATGTGGTTCCTATATTCAAGAAAGGGAATAGGGATAGCCCAGGAAATTACCGACCGGTGAGTCTAACCTCAGTGGTTGGTAAGCTGATGGAGAAGATCCCGAGGGACAGGATTTATAAACATTTAGAGAAGTTTAGTATGCTCAAAAGTAGTCAGCACGGCTTTGTCAAAGGCAAATCGTGCCTTACGAGCCTGGTGGAGTTCTTTGAAAATGTGACTAAACACATTGACGAAGGAAAAGCGGTAGATGTGGTTTACATGGACTTCAGCAAGACGTTCGATAAGGCCCCCCCATGCAAGACTTCTCGAGGAAGTGAGAGGGCATGGGATCCAAGGGGCTGTTGCCTTGTGGATCCAGAACTGGCTTGCCTGCAGAAGGCAGAGAGTGGTTGTAGACGGGTCTTTTTCTAAATGGAGGTCGGTCACCAGTGGAGTGCCCCAGGGATCTGTTCTGGGAACCTTGCTGTTTGTGATTTTCATAAATGACTTGGATGAGGAAGTGGAGGGATGGGTTGGTAGGTTTGCCGACGACACGAATTTGGTGGTGTTGTGGATAGGTTGGAGGGATGTCAGAAGCTGCAAAGTGACATAGATAGGATGCAAGACTGGGCGGAGAAGTGGCAGATGGACTTCAATCCGGATAAATGTGTAGTGGTCCATTTTGGCAGGTCAAATGGGATGAAGGAGTATAATATGAAGGGTAAGACTCTTAGCAGTGTAGAGGATCAGAAGGACCGCACGGTAGCACAGTGGTTAGCACTGCTGCTTCACAGCTCCAGGGTCCCGGGTTCGATTCCCGGCTCGGGTCACTGTCTGTGTGGAGTTTGCATGTTCTCCTCGTGTCTGCGTGGGTTTCCTCCGGGTGCTCCGGTTTCCTCCCACAGTCCAAAGATGTGCGGGTTAGGTTGATTGGCCAGGTTAAAAATTGCCCCTTAGAGTCCTGAGATGCATAGGTTAGAGGGATTAGCGGGTAAATATGTGGGGGTAGGGCCTGGGTGGGAATGTGGTCGGTGCAGACTCGATGGGCCGAATGGCCTCCTTCTGCACTGTAGGGTTTCTATGACCTTGGGGTCCGGGTCCATAGGGCTCTTAAATCGGCCTTGCAGGTAGAGGAGGTGGTTAAGAAGGTGTATGGTGTGCTGGCCTTTATCAATCGAGGGATTGAGTTTAGGAGTCAGGAGATAATGATGCAGCTTTATAAGACCCTCGTCAGACCCCACTTGGAGTACTGTGCTGAATTCTGGTCGCCTCATTACAGGAGGGATGTGGAAATGATTGAAAGGGTGCAGAGAAGATTTACAAGGATGTTGCCTGGATTGGTTGGCATGCCTTATGAGGATAGGCTGAGGGAGCTCGGTCTTTTCTCCTTGGAGAGACGAAGGATGAGAGGTGACCTGATAGAGGTGTACAAGATGTTGGGAGGTATAGATCGGGTGGATTCTCGGAGGCTTTTTCCCAGGGCTGAAATGGCTGCTACGAGAGGACACAGGTTTAAGGTGCTGGGGAGTAGGTACAGAGGAGATGTCAGGGGTTAGTTTTTCACTCAGAGGGTGGTGGGCGAGTGGAATCGGCTGCCGTCAGTGGTGGTGGAGGCAAACTTGATAGGGTCTTTTAAGAGACTTCTGGATGAGTACATGGGACTTAATAGGATTGAGGGTTATAGGTAAGCCTATATATAAGCCTCGATAGGTAGGGACATGACCGGCGCAACTTGTGGGCCGAAGGGCCTGTTTGTGCTGTATTTTTTCTATGTTCTATGTACCGTCTCTGAGATGAGACATTAAACCGAGGTCCCATGGGGGTGGATGTATCAGGGTTCGGATAATAGTTAGATCCAATTCCCCTCCAACTCGATTTTCAAGTTTGCTGACGACACCACCGTAGTGGGTCGGATCTCAAACAATGACGAGACGGGGTACAGGAATGAGATAGAGAATCTGGTGAACTGGTGCGGCAACAATAATCTCTCCCTCAATGTCAACAAAACGAAGGAGATTGTCATCGACTTCAGGAAGCTTAAAGGAGAACATGCCCCTGTCTATATCAACGGGGATGAATAGAAAGGATCGAGAGCTTCAAGTTTTTAGGTGTCCAGATCACCAACAACCTGTCCTGGTCCCCCCCATGCCGACACTATAGTTAAGAAAGCCCCCCCTACTTTCTCAGGAGACTAAGGTAATTTGGCATGTCCGCTACCACTCTCACTAACTTTTACAGATGCACCATAGAAAGCATCCTTTCCGGATGTATCACAGCTTGGTATGGGCTCCTGCTCTGCCCAAGACCGCAAGGAACGTCGTGAATGTAGCCCAGTCCCATCACGCAAACCAGCCTCCCATCCATTGACTCTGTCTACACTTCCCGCTGCCTCGGGGAAAAGCAGCCGGCATAATTAAGGACCCCACGCACCCCAGACATTCTCTCTTCCACCTTCTTCCATAGTTTAATAATATCCTTGTCATATAATTGTGTGTGTGTGTGTTTTTCCAAAGATCATCAAGTCAACTATGGAGAAAGAGCTTTCAAATGTCAAGAATACCTACACCGTGTTGGACCTGTTCAAAACCCCTGTTATGTGCAAAACAGCGTACTGCACCATGCTTGTTTGGTAAGTCGTGAAGGTAATGGACTCCCAACCAGGCAACAAGATAACTACAACCTAACAATTATCTCCAAAGGACGGCAAAAGTTGGGGTGGGAGTTGGTGGTGTGAAAATGAACAGCAAGTGTTGTTATAGAGCCATAGAGGTTTACAGCATGGAAACAGGCCCTTCGGCCCAACCTGTTCATGCCGCCCCTTTTTTTTAAACCCTAAAGCTAGTCCCAATTGCCCGCGTTCGGCCCATATCCCTCTGTACCCCATCTTGTGTTTCCTGTCACAATGACCTGGCAGATGACAAGGTGAGGATCACGTATATGGAAAAATAAGTGAAATACTGCGGATGCTGGAATCCGAAACAAGAACAGATGATGCTGGAAGAGCTCAAGCTGGTCTGCAGCCGTTGTCAGGAGAGAGATATCAAGAGGATGAGAGCACCATAAGTTTATTTATTAGTGTCACAAGTAAGGCTTACATTAACACCGCAATGAAGTTACTGTGAAAATCCCCCTAGTCGCCCACACTCCGGCGCCTGTTCGGGTTACACTGAGGGAGAATTTAGCACCCTAACCAGCACGGCTTTCGGACTGTGGGAGGAAGGTAAAGTTTATTTATTAATCACAAGTAGGCTTGCATTAACACCGCAATGAAGTTACTGTGAAAATCCCCGAGTCGCCACACTCCTGTTCGGGTTACACTGAGGGAGAATTTAGCACGGACAATGCACCCTAACCAGCACGGTCTTTTGGACTGTGGGAGAAAGGTAAAGTTTATTTATTAATCACAAGTAGGCTTACATTAACACCGCAATGAAGTTACTGTGAAAATCCCCGAGTCGCCACACTCCGGCGCCTGTTCAGGTTATACTGAGGGAGAATTTAGCACGGACAATGCACCCTAACCAGCACGGTCTTTCGGACTGTGGGAGGAAGCCGGAGCACCCGGAAGAAACCCACGCAGGCACGGGGAGAATGTGCAGACTCCACACAGACAGCGACCCAAGCCGGGAATCGAACCCGGGTCCCTGGCGCTGTGAGGCAGCAGCGCTAACCCGCTGTGCCACCGTGCCGTCCACGGTGGGCCAAGCCACGGCACGTGGACTGCAGCGATTCAAGATGGCGGCTCACCGCCACCTTCTCAAGGGGCAACTAGGGATGGGCAATAAATGCTGGGCCCAGCCAGCGACGCCCGTGTCCCAGGGATGAATAATAAGTAAAACCCCTGTGAAGCATCTTGGGATGTTTTCTAATGTGCAGTTGCTGTTGGCAAAACTCAATCCTCCAACAACCTTCTCCCTCCCACAGGTTTTCCACCAGTTTTGCCTATTATGGGCTGGCCATAGACCTGCAAGGATTCGGAGTCGATATTTATCTCATCCAGGTCATTTTCGGGGCGGTGGACATCCCGGCCAAGTTTGTTGGCGTTCTCACCTTGAGTTACGTGGGAAGGAGGTTCACTCAAGGCACCTCCCTCATTCTGGCAGGGAGCATTATAATCATCAACATCTTTGTTCCTCACGGTAAGGGCGATCGCTGGACATAGCTTTCCTCTTAGCTGACCCTCAGATCAAGCGCGGTGGGGGTGGGGAAGGATTTGATTGGATTTGATTTGATTTATTATTGTCACATGTATCGGGATGCAGTGAAAAGTATTGTTTCTTGCGCGCTATACAGACAAAGCATACCGTTCATAGAGAAGGAAAGGAGAGGGTGCAGAATGTAGTGTTACAGTCATAGCTAGGGTGTAGAGAAAGATCAACTTAATATTTGATTTGATTTATTATTGTCATGTACTGGGATACAGTGAAAAGTATTGATTTTTGCGCGCTATACAGACAAAGCATACTGTTCATAGAGAAGATAGATAACAGGGAGATAACAGATAGATAACAGGGAGTCACACAGGGAGTGGATACTGTTCATAGAGTACATAGGGGAGAAGGAAAGGAGAGGGTGCAGAATGTAGTGTTACAGTCATAGCTAGGGTGTAGAGAAAGATCAACTTAATGCGAGGTAGGTCCATTCAAAAGTCTGACGGCAGCAGGGAAGAAGCTGTTCTTGAGTCGGTCGGTACGTGACCTCAGACTTTTGTATCTTTTTCCCAACGGAAGAAGGTGGAAGAGAGAATGTCCGGGGTGCGTGGGGTCCTTGATTATGCTGGCTGCTTTTCCCCGAGGCAGCGGGAAGTGTAGGCAGAGTCAATGGATGGGAGGCTGGTTTGTGTGATGGATTGGGCTACATTCACAACCCTTTGTAGTTCCTTGCGGTCTTGGGCAGAGCAGGGGCCATACCAAGCTGTGATACAACCAGAAAGGATGCTTTCTATGGGGCATCTGTAAAAGATGGTGAGAGTCGTAGCTGACATGCCGAATTTCTTTAGTCTTCTGAGAAAGTAGAGGCGTTGGTGGGGCTTTCTTAACTATAGTGTCGGCATGGGGGGACCAGGACAGGTTGTTGGTGATCTGGACACCTAGAAACTTGAAGCTGCCCTTGCCAGGAAATGTGGGGATCTGGACTTCACCGGGGGATCCCGTGACGTTCCGACTTCAGAGAGTCGTCCGCCTAAACCTGGCAGCAAGATCGGACAGCGGACTCCCCGGCGGTGGCACCTGCACCAAGCGGGCGAGGAGGAGTGGGGCTTTTTTCCCCCCCGGCCCCGCTCTTTATCCCAATGCGTGGCACCGTTAGCTAATGCGCCTCCTTCTTCCCCTCCCCAATCCCTCGCCCTCCACCTTGGGTCAGCTTTGTCCATTGTTCCCTCTGGCCTCTGACACAACTCCTGCTCACTCTTTCCATCCCTCATGTACCAGCTCCCACCTCCCCGGGATAAAGGACAAGTGTGGCAGTGCTGAAGATTCCGCATAGGAGACTGTTAAATAAGTTTAAGTGTCCGTGGTGTTAAGGGTAAGATCCCTGGCGTGGATGGAGGATTGGCTGACTGGCAGAAGGCAGAGAGTGGGGATAAAGGGGTCTTTTTCAGGATGGCAGCCGGTGACTAGTGGTGTGCCTCAGGGGTCAGTGCTGGGACCACAACTTTTCACAATATACATTAACGATTTGGAGGAAGGAACTGAAGGCACTGTTGCTAAGTTTGCAGATGGTACAAAGATATGTAGAGGGACAGGTAGTATTGAGGAAGCAGGGAGGCTGCAGAAGGACTTGGACAGGCTAGGAGAGTGGGCAAAGAAGTGGCAGATGGAATACAATGTGGAAAAGTGTGAGGTCATACCCTTTGGAAGGAGGAATGGAGGCATAGACTATTTTCTAAATGGGGAAAATGCTTAGGAAATCAGGGACTTGGGATTCAAGGCTCTCTGAAGATTAACGTGCAGGTTCAGTTGGCAGTTAGGAAGGCAAATGCAATGTTAGCATTCATGTCGAGAGGGCTAGAATACAAGAGCAGGGATGTACTTCTGAGGCTGTATAAGGCTCTGGTCAGACCCCATTTGGAATATTGTGAGCAGTTTTGGGGCCCCGTATCTAAGGAAGGATGTGCTGGCCTTGGAAAGGGTCCAGAGGAGGTTCACAAGACTGATCCCCAGAATGAAGAGCTTGTCGTATGAGGAACGGTTGAGGACTCTGGGTCTGTACTCGTTGGAGTTTAGAAGGATGAGGAGGGGGGGATCTTATTGAAACTTACAGGATACTGCGAGGCCTGGATAGAGTGGACGTGGAGAGGATGTTTCCACGAGTAGGAAAAACTAGAACCAGAGGGCACAACCTCAGGCTGAAGGGACGATCCTTTAAAACAGAGATGAGGAGGAATTTCTTCAGCCAGAGAGTGGTGAATCTGTGGAACTCTTTGCCACAGAAGGCTGTGGAGGCCGGGTCATTGAGTGTCTTTAAGACAGAGATAGATAGGTTCTTGATTAATAAGGGGATTGGGGTTATGGGGAAAAGGCAGGAGAATGGGGATGAGAAAAATATCAGCCATGATTAAATGGCGGAGCAGACTCAATGGGCCGAGTGGCCTAATTCTGCTCCTGTATCTTCTGGTCTTATAAAGTGGGGTCCAGATGCCAAAGCTCCGCGGAGTTCCTTCCTGCCCCGGAAGGTGCCAACCCAACTGTGCCCAATGTCACTTCCTACAGCAACGTGGAGTAAGCCATTGGGGGGGCGTCACTCTCCGCGATGGCAGCGCCCAGTGGCTGGCCTTGGGCAGACGGACAAGGGGCAACCCATTACCTGTGCTGGGTTAGCCCATCAGCACTGGGGCTCCATTTGAAGGGCTCCAATTGGCCCGTGCTCTCGTGCGTGGTCAAGATAACGGGCGAGATTCCTCGGCCTTCCGGCTGCCTGCTTCCCGCTGGCTGGAGGTGGCACGTTGTTTGCCAAATGCCAGATTCTCCGGCTCCCCGCCGCTGTCAATGGGAATTCCTGTTGACATCACCCCATGCCGGCGGGAATCCCGCGGTGCGCTGCCGGAGGGACCGGAAAATCCTGCCGGCGTGACGGGCCGGAGAATCCCAAGCTTTATCCTTATCCAATGGCCATTTGCTTCCACAAGACATTGGTAAGGCCACACTTGGAATACTGTGTCCAGTTCTGGTCACCCTATTATAGAAAGGATATTATTAAACTAGAAAGAGTGCAAAAAAGATTTACTAGGATGCTACCGGGACTTGGATTGAGTTATAAGGAGAGGCTGGATAGACTGGGACTTTTTTCTCTGGAGCGTAGGAGGCTGAGGGGTGATCTTATAGAGGTCTATAAAATAATGAGGGGCACAGATCAGCTAGATAGTCAACATCTTTTCCCAAAGGTAGGGGAATCTAAAACTAGAGGGCATAGGTTTAAGGTGAGAGGGGAGAGATACAAAAGTGTCCAGAGGGGCAATTCTTTCACACAGAGGATGGTGAGTGTCTGGAACAAGCTGCCAGAGGCAGTAGTAGAGGCGGGTACAATTTTATCTTTTAAAAAGCATTTAGATAGTTACATGGGTAAGATGGGTATAGAGGGATATGGGCCAAATGCGGGCAATTGGGACTAGCTTAGGGGTTTAAATAAAAAGGGGGCGGCATGGACAAGTTGGGCCGAAGGGCCTGTTTCCATGCTGTAAACCTCTATGACTCTATAACTATGATAATACGACTAGGGGCGGCACGGTAGCACAGTGGGTTAGCACTGCTGCTTCACAGCTCCAGAGACCTGGGTTCGATTCCCGGCTCGGGTCACTGTCTGTGTGGAGTTTGCACATTCTCCTCGTGTCTGCGTGGGTTTCCTCCGGGTGCTCCGGTTTCCTCCCACACTCCAAAGATGGGCGGGTTCGGTCGATTGGCCGTGCTAAAATTGCCCCTTAGTGTTCTGAGATGCGTCGGTTAGAGGGATTAGCGGGTAAAATATGTCGGGACATGGGGGTAGGGCCTGGGTGGGATTGTGGTCGGTGCAGCCTCGATGGGCCGAATGGCCTCTTTCTACACTGCAGGGTTTCTATGATTCTATGAGGTATTAATGGTATTATTGCTTGACTATTATTCGTGCCTGGGAGGAGTTTGGGGGGGGGCCGTTGGGGGGGTCCAGGGGACACACAAATGTGAGACTCGGGGACCCCATTGAAGGGGAGGGGGTCGGCGGCGGCGGGGGGTCGGCGGCGGGGGGTCGGCGGCAGGGGGTCGGTGGCGGGGGGTGGGCGGGGAGTCACGATCCGCAGTGTATTAAGCGTCACAGACAATGACACCTCCCACTTCCTCCCTTTACAGATTTGCAGGCCTTACGGACATCGTTGGCAGCCATTGGGAAAGGATGTCTCGCCACCGCGTTCAGCTGTTGCTACCTCCACGCCGGTGAACTCTACCCCACCGTGGTCAGGTGGGTTCCCCCCCCGCCCCCCCCCGTGACCTTTCCCTCGGTGACACCGGCGGCCCAGGCTGGGAGGTCAGGTCCCGGCGCTTGAGGGTAAAGATACACCGCGGGAAGGGAGTTGGAGGAAGGTGGACGTGGTCGGAGGATCAACGCGAGTGGGGCTCAGACTTTCTTCCGGCACTGCAGAGAAGCAAAAGACAAAGCATCCCTCAATGGGTAAAGAGACTGACTGGCGCAGAAAACACAGAGTAGAACCTCCCACCAAGTTCACAGAAGGTTCACTCACCTGGGGTGAGGGAGCTTCTCTACAAAGAAAGGCCAGAGGTGATCTTCATAGAATCTCTACAGTGCAGAAAGAGGCCATTCGGCCCATCGAGTCAGCAACAAACCTCTGACAGAGTATCTCACCCAGGTCCCCCTCCCTATGACCACACACATACTTAGCAACGCCAATCCACCTAACCTGCACATCTTTGGACACTAAGGGGCAATTTAGCATGGCCAATCCACCTAACCTGCATATCTTTGGACACTAAGGGGCAATTTAGCATGGCCAATCCACCTAACCTGCACATGTTTGGACACTAAGAGGCAATTTAGCACGGCCAATCAACCTAACCCGCACATCTTTGGACACTAAGGGGCAATTTAGCATGGCCAATCCACCTAACCTGCATATCTTTGGACACTAAGGGGCAATTTAGCATGGCCAATCCACCTAACCTGCACATCTTTGGACACTAAGGGGCAATTTATCATGGCTATTCCACCTAACCTACACATGTTTGGACGCGAAGAGGCAATTTAGCACGGCCAATCCACCTAACCTGCACATCTTTGGACACTAAGGGGCAATTTATCATGGCTATTCCACCTAACCTACACATGTTTGGACGCGAAGAGGCAATTTAGCACGGCCAATCAACCTAACCCGCACATCTTTGGACACTAAGGGACAATTTAGCATGGCTAATCCACCTAACCTGCACATGTTTGGACACTAAGAGGCAATTTAGCACGGCCAATCAACCTAACCCGCACATCTTTGGACACTAAGGGACAATTTAGCATGGCCAATCCACCTAACCTGCACATCTTTGGACACTAAGGGACAATTTAGCACGGCCAATCCACCTAACCTGCACATCTTTGGACACTAAGGGGCAATTTAGCATGGCCAATCCACCTAACCCGCACATCTTTGGACACTAAGGGACAATTTAGCACGGCCAATCCACCTGACCTGCACATGTTTGGACACTAAGGGGCAATTTAGCACGGATAATCCACCTAACCCGCACATCTTTGGACACTAAGGGGCAATTTAGCACGGCCAATCCACCTAACCTGCACATCTTTGGACACTAAGGGGCAATTTAGCACGGATAATCCACCTAACCCGCACATCTTTGGACACTAAGGGGCAATTTAGCATGGCCAATCCACCTAACCCGCACATCTTTGGACACTAAGGGACAATTTAGCACGGCCAATCCACCTGACCTGCACATGTTTGGACACTAAGGGGCAATTTAGCATGGCCAATCCACCTAACCCGCACATCTTTGGACACTAAGGGGCAATTTAGCACGGCCAATCCACCTAACCTGCACATCTTTGGGCACGAAGGGGCAATTTAACACGGCCAATCCACCTAACCCGCACATCTTTGGACTGTGGGAGGAAATCGGAGCACCCGGAGGAAACCCACGCAGACACGGGGAGAACGTGTAGACTCCGCACA
The DNA here is from genome assembly GCF_964213995.1 of Mustelus asterias. NCBI lineage: Eukaryota > Metazoa > Chordata > Chondrichthyes > Carcharhiniformes > Triakidae > Mustelus > Mustelus asterias. The sequence continues at coordinate 26,201 of NW_027590513.1, forward strand.
GACAGTGACCCAAGCCGGGAATCGAACCCGGGTCCCTGACGCTGTGAGGCAGCAGCGTTAACCCACTGTGCCACCGTGCACGCCTTTTCTTATTAAAAGATATTAAATCTGGAGGGGAGTCGGCAGGGTGGATGTGGAGAGGATGTTTCCCTCTTGTTGGAGAGACGGGAACCAGGGGGACACAGTTTAAAAATAAGGGGTTTACCATTTAAGATGGAGGTGAGGAGAAATATTTTTCCCTCCCGAGGGTCGGTCATGAACCTTTGGAACTGTGGGGTCCATTCATTCCTCAGAATAGGCGGAGGCAGCACTTGGTATGAATTTAAGATGATTTGCTTCATAGAGGGAGAGAGAGGCAGAGGGAGAGAGAGATATAGAAAGAGACAGAGAGGAAGAGACCGAGAGAGAGACCGAGAGAGAGACCGAGAGAGAGAGCGAGAGAGAGAGCGAGAGAGAGAGAGAGAGCGAGAGAGAGAGAGAGAGAGAGCGAGTGAGAGAGAGAGTGAGAGCAAGAGAGAGTGAAAGTGAGAGAGAGCAAGAGCGAGAGCAAGAGCGAGAGAGAGAGCGAGAGAGAGAGCGAGAGAGAGAGCGAGAGAGAGAGCGAGAGAGAGCGAGAGAGAGCGAGAGAGAGCGAGAGAGAGCGAGTGAGAGAGAGAGAGCGAGAGCAAGAGAGAGTGAGAGAGCAAGAGAGAGAGCGAGAGCAAGAGAGAGACGAGAGAGAGAGCAAGCAAGAGCAAGAGCAAGAGAGAGAGAGCGAGGGAGAGAGAGCGAGCGAGCGAGCGCGAGAGAGAGAGCAAGAGAGCGAGAGAGACAGTGAGAGTGAGAGAGAGAGAGCGAGAGAGAGAGAGCGAGAGAGAGAGAGCGAGCGAGCGTGAGAGAGAGAGCGAGAGAGCGAGAGAGACAGTGAGAGCGAGAGAGAGAACAAGAGAAAGAGCGAGAGAGAGAGAGAGCGAGCGAGAGTGAGAGAGAGAGCGAGAGCCCAAGAGCAAGAGAAAGTGAGAGCGAGAGAGAGAGTGAGCGAGAGAGCGAGAGAAAGCGAGAGAATGCGAGAGAAAGCGAGGGAAAGAGAGAGAGAGAGAAAGCGAGAGAAAGCGAGAGAAAGCGAGCGAGAGAGAGAGCGAGAGAGAGAGCGAGAGAAAGCGAGAGAGAGAGCGAGAGAGAGAGCGAGAGCAAGAGAGCGAGAGCAAGAGAGCGAGAGCAAGAATGAGAGTGAGAGCGAGAGAGAGAAAGCGAGAGAGAGAGCGAGAGAGAGGGCGAGAGAGAGGGCGAGAGAGAGAGCGAGAGCAAGAGAGCGAGAATGAGAGCGAGAGAGAGAGTGAGAGCGAGAGCGCGAGAGAGAGAGGGCGAGTGAGAGAGAGCGAGAGAAAGCGAGAGCGAGAGAGAGAAAGCGAGAGAGAGCGAGAGAGAGGGCGAGAGAGAGAGTGAGAGAGAGAGCGAGAGCAAGAGAGCGAGAATGAGAGCGAGAGAGAGAGTGAGAGCGAGAGCGCGAGAGAGCGAGAGAGAGAGGGCGAGTGAGAGAGAGCGAGAGAAAGCGAGAGCGAGAGAGAGAAAGCGAGAGAGAGAGCGAGAGAGAGGGCGAGAGAGAGAGCGAGAGAGAGAGCGAGAGCAAGAGAGCGAGAATGAGAGCGAGAGAGAGAGTGAGAGCGAGAGCGCGAGAGAGAGGGAGTGAGAGCGAGAGAGAGAGTGAGAGCGAGAGCGCGAGAGAGCGAGAGAGAGAGCGAGAGAGAGAGGGAGTGAGAGAGAGAGAGAGCGAGAGAGAGAGAGAGCGAAAGAAAGAACGCGAGAGAGAGACAGACACAGACTTGAACTCAAACTTCACCCTGGGCCAAACTAACTGAACAGATAACTGTTACTGCACCATATGAATTCTTATCTGCATTATTATAATTGCTGGGCACACACAGTCTCTAACTTTCATAAACAACTGGCAGCTGTGGCCATGAAAATCATTGTTAGTGAAAAAGTCATTTCTGCTAACATTGCATTTTGAAAGAATGCGTTCAAGTTCTGAACTCATCCCAGAATTCACAGCTGAATTTTAAAGTGTGGCCAGCTTAACTCTAAAGCTTAGCCCAGTTCGACACATCGGCAGAAATAGCTTAAAATGAAGTCTTTTAACTGAAGCGAACCAGACAAAAGATCCCACAGAACTCAATCCCCGGAGGGACGGTCAGAGCAGGGTCAGTGAATAATTTTAAGGCGGAGGTAGATAGATACTTGACTAATGACGGGGGGTCAAAGGTTGCCGGGGGGAGGGGCAGTAAGCATGTGGTGAACCATAGATGGTTACCACTATGGGTACTTGTACATATGGCACTCTTGTTGCTGTTGGGGTTAGGGTTGGGGTGTTCTGTGGTACACTCCATTTGGCTCCGCCTTCTTATAGGAGTATAAAGGTCACTGCTACTGTCTAGTAGCCCTTAGTCTGGGATTGTATTGTGATGATGTGGAGATGCCAGCGTTGGACTGGGGTAAGCACAGTAAGAAGTCTCACAACACCAGGTTAAAGTCCAACAGGTTTATTTGGTAGCAAATACCATAAGCTTTCGGAGCGCTGCTCCTTCGTCAGACTCCATCTGACGAAGGAGCAGCGCTCCGAAAGCTTATGGTATTTGCTACCAAATAAACCTGTTGGACTTTAACCTGGTGTTGTGAGACTTCTCACTGTATTGTGAAGCAGTATGCTCTATTCTTGTTGCGAATAAAAGCCTTTATTCCCGGGTACGTCCTAGCCTCCCGAGTGAATTAATCGCGCATCAAAGCGGGAATGTGGAGTTGGGCCCACAATCAGGGCGTGATCTTATTGAATGGGGAAGCAGGCTCGGGAGGGCCGAGTGGCCTTACTCCTGCTGCTAATGCGAATGTATTTGGTCATATCGAAGGGCGGAGCAGGCTCGGGGAAACCTACTCCTGCTCCCAATCCGTATGTCTTCATTTATGCTGTTTTCGTTCATGTCTGAGATGAGGTAAGAGTTGTGAAGTTAGTGTTTATAAAATCATTTAAAAAATTGTACAATGTTGTAAGAAGTTGTAAAATTGCACAGACTGTTCAAAACAAAAAGGTACTTTTTTTCTGTATTTAGAGTTTAAAGCAGGGGTCTCCTAACGACGGCCCGCAGCGGGATACACCCGGCCCGCAGCGGGATACACCCGGCCCGCAGCGGGATACACCCGGCCCGCAGCGGGATACACCCGGCCCGCAGCGGGATACACCCGGCCCGCAGCGGGATACACCCGGCCCGCAGCGGGATACATCCGGCCCACAGCGGGATACACCCGGCCCGCAGCGGGATACACCCGGCCCGCAGCGGGATACACCCGGCCCGCAGCGGGATACACCCGGCCCGCAGCGGGATACACCCGGCCCGCGGCGGGATACACCCGGCCCGCAGCGGGATTACACCCGGCCCACAGCGGGATTACACCCGGCCCACAGCGGGATACACCCGGCCCGCAGCGGGATACACCCGGCCCGCAGCGGGATACACCCGGCCCACAGCGGGATACACCCGGCCCGCAGCGGGATACACCCGGCCCGCAGCGGGATACACCCGGCCCACAGCGGGATTACATCCGGCCCGCCGCCAGTGGGGCGGGACGGGATTCCCGCTGCCGAAAACACTCCCGGAACCCCGCCGCTGACTCAGGATCCGGACGCGGGGACGGAAGCCGCAGGCCGGACATCTGCCGCCGCTCCGCGCGGTGTCTGATGGACCCATGGGAATCCCCGCCCTCTTTACCGGCCGATTGTCCAATCAGAGCTGCCGTCCTGTGACTGACAATTCATTAAACGAATCAGCAATTGAGACATCTGTTATCCAATTGCCGCTCTGCGCTGACTGACTGACGGCTGCTTTATCCAATCCGGAAGCTCCATCCGTCTGAAATGAGCGAGGACAATGACAATGATGGCGGCAATTCAGACCAATTCAGTTATGGTTGGAAAAAAGTAAAGTGGACAGTGAGTGCCGCCTGTTTGATGAAGAATGGGGTGTAAAGTACTTCTTTGTACAAGCAGGTGATAAAGCCTTGTGTGTCATATGCAACGGAACTCGAAAATCGGCCCCGCAGGTGGAGGAGGTGGTTAAGAAGGCGTATGGTGTGCTGGCCTTTATCAATCGAAGGATTGAGTTTAGGAGTCCGGGGATAATGATGCAGCTATATAAGACCCTCGTCAAACCCCACTTGGAGTACTGTGCTCAGCTCCGGTCGCCTCACTATAGGAAGGATGTGGAAAAGATTGAAAGGGTGCAGAGGAGATTTACAAGGATGTTGCCTGGATTGGGTGGCATGCCTTATGAGGATAGGCTGAGGGAGCTCAGTCTTTTCTCCTTGGAGAGACGTAGGATGAGAGGAGTCCTAATAGAGGTATATAAGATGTTGAGAGGCATAGATCGGGTGGACTCTCAGAGGCTTTTTCCCAGGGTGGAAATGGCTGCTACGAGAGGACACAGGTTTAAGGTGCTGGGGGGTAGGTACAGGGGAAATGTGAGGGGGAAGTTTTTCACACAGAGGGTGGTGGGCGAGTGGAATCGGCTGCCGTCAGTGGTGGTGGAGGCAAACTCAATAGGGTCTTTTAAGAGACTCCTGGATGAGTACATGGGACTTAATAGGATGGAGGGTTATAGGTAGGCCTAAAAGGTAGGGATATGTTCGGCACAACTTGTGGGGCCGAAGGGCCTGTTTTGTGCTGTAGTTTTTCTATGTTTGTATGTTTCTAAACTGTTGCAGCTTTGAAGGAGTACAATGTACGTCGGCACTATGAGACCAAACATGAACCAAATCATTCCCAATTCATAGGAACACAGCCTTCGGAAAAGTTTGAATCAATGCAACGCAGGTTGCTTTCCCAACAAGCTTTATTTACGCAGAAGATACTGAAAATGAAGCTTTAACCAGAGCCAGTTACAAACTAGCTTACGTGCTGGCTAAAAGAGGAAAGCCATTCACCGATGGAGATCTCATCAAAGAGTGTATAATGGAAGCAGTGGAAGATTTATGCCCAGAAAAAGCAAACCTGTTCAAAATCATCAGTCTTGCGCCAAATACTGTTGCTCGTAGAATTGAGGATATAGGAAGCAATATATTTCATCAAATTGCAGACAAAGCAAGAAATTTTCAGTTGTATTCTCTCGCAGTTGATGAATCGAATGATGTGTGTGACACATCACAACTCCTCGTATTCATCCGTGGCCTCGCCAGTGAATTTAATGCGACGCAAGAATTAGCATCAGTGCATAGCATGCACAGCACAGTAACTGGAGAAGACATCTTCAAAGAATTGCAAAAAAAAACTGTGTTAGAATATAACCTGGAGTGGGATAAACTGCAATGCGTGACAATTGACGGAGGAAAGAACATGTCTGGGGTGAAGAAAGGTTTGGTTGGACAAATCACAAAAGCTTGAGAGGTCGGTGGATTCTCAAAGCCCGTGTTTCTGCATTGCATTATCCATCAACAAGCATTGTGCGGAAAATATGTGGATATGTCTTGCGTTCTGAAACCTGTTGTTTCAACAGTGAATCTCATTCGATCTCACGGGCTTAATCATCGCCAATTTTGTGATTTTCCGAAAAATACTGATTCTGAGTTCGGTGACTCGCCTTATTATACAGCAATTCGATGGCTTAGTTGTGGAAAGGTTCTATCACAGTTCTTTCAGCTCAGAGAGGAAATTGACTCCTTTCTCACAGAGAAGAATCGACCCGAACCACTTTTATCAAACACTGACTGGCTTTGGAAATTGGCATTTTTTTTGCAGACGTGACAGGCCATATGAATCAATTGAATCTGAAGTTGCAAGGTGAAACAAATTTGATTTGTGATCTATTCGCGCATGTCAAGGCACTCAGGGCAAAACTGATGCCATTTCAAGGACAGCTGAAAGTTCATAACTTGGTTCATTTTCCATGTTGTGAAAAATTTCTTGAAGAGAGTGAAGCAGAATTTCCTTCTTCATTTGCAACAGAAATCATTAAGGACTTGCAAAAACAATCTCAGGAACGATTTTCTGACCTTGATGGAAACACAGATGAAATAAAGCTGTTTCAAAATCCGTTTGGCTACAATGTTGAAACACTCCCGAGTCAGTTTCAAATGGAAATTATTGATCTCCAATCAGATGACATGCTGAAAGACAAGTATAAAGAAGGAAATCTGATCCAATTTTATAAATCTTTGCAGCCTGAGCAGTTTCCAAATTTGAAGCGATTTGCTTGTGGATTTGTATCAGTTTTTGGTACAACGTACCTGTGTGAACAAACATTTTCAAAACTGAAGTATGTCAAGTCCAAATAATCGAGCAAATTTATCTGATGAGCATTTGAAGTCCATTCTAATAATTGGCTCCTCAAGCTTGAAACCTCAGTTCAGCAATATTTTGACATTAAAAAAGCAGTTCCATCATTCTCATTAATCCTGTGCAAAACTTCATGATTTGTTGTAAGCACGACATTATTTCTTTGTAATTGTAATTTTGAGGAAGTGACAAAAACGGTTGACGAAAGAAGGGCCGTGGATGTCGTCTATATGGATTTCAGTAAGGCATTTGACAAAGTCCCACATGGCAGGTTGGTTGAGAAGGTTAAGGCTCATGGGATACAAGGAGAAGTGGCTAGATGGGTGGAGAACTGGCTTGGCCATAGGAGACAGAGGGTAGCGGTCGAAGGGTCTTTTTCCGGTTGGAGATCTGTGACCAGTGGTGTTCCGCAGGGCTCTGTACTGGGACCTCTGCTATTTGTGATATATATAAATGATTTGGAAGAAGGTGTAACTGGTGTTATCAACAAGGTTGCGGATGACACGAAGATGGCTGGAGTTGCGGATAGCGAAGAGCATTGTCGGGCAATTCAGCAGGATATAGATAGGCTGGAAAATTGGGCGGAGAGATGGCAGATGGAATTTAATCCAGATAAATGCGAAGTGATGCATTTTGGAAGAAATAATGTAGGCAGGAGTTATACAATAAATGGCAGAGCCATCAAGAGTATAGAAACACAGAGGGACCTAGGTGTGCAAGTCCACAAATCCTTGAAGGTGGCAACGCAGATGGAGAAGATGGTGAAGAAGGCATATGGTATGCTTGCCTTTATAGGACGGGGTATAGAGTATAAAATCTGGAGTCTGATGATGCAGCTGTATAGAACGCTGGTTAGGCCACATTTGGAGTACTGCGTCCAGTTCTGGTCGCCGCACTACCAGAAGGACGTGGAGGCGTTAGAGAGAGTGCAGAGAAGGTTTACCAGGATGTTGCCTGGTATGGAGGGTCTTAGCTACGAGGAGAGACTGGATAAACTGGGGTTGTTCTCCCTGGAAAGATGGAGAATGAGGGGAGATCTAATAGAGGTGTACAAGATTATGAAGGGGATAGATAGGGTGAACGGTGGGAAGCTTTTTCCCAGGTCAGAAGTGACGATCACGAGGGGTCACGGGCTCAAGGTGAGAGGGGCGAAGTATAACTCAGATATCAGAGGGATGTTTTTTACACAGAGAGTGGTGGGGGCCTGGAATGCGCTATCAAGTAGGGTGGTGGAGGCAGACACGCTGACATCGTTTAAGACTTACCTGGATAGTCACATGAGCAGCCTGGGAATGGAGGGATGCAAACGATTGGTCTAGTTGGACCAAGGAGCGGCACAGGCTTGGAGGGCCGAAGGGCCTGTTTCCTGTGCCGTACTGTTCTTTGTCCTTTGTTCTTCATTCTCACATTTCTCTTTTGTCCTGAATCATATCATGCTGATTACAAAGATGATCCAAATAAAACTTATTCATTCGTTTAAATTTTATTCATTCATTTACAAAACTATTTTTTTTCTTTGCCCCCCGATTAATGTGTAAAATACACGATGTGGCTCTCGTACTGAAAAGCTTGGAGAAACCCCTGCTTCAAAGGAAAGAGAGGTGCAGGTGCATGTAGAGTACACAGACTGAAACATCATTTCGCGAGGCCAGGCAGTGGTGTTGCCAGGGCAAACAGGCTGTTTTCGAAGTTTGCCCAATCGGTTTAAACTAGGCACTTGAATAACGGCAGCCTATCAGATTTGAATTTGATGGTTTTGTTAAACCAATCCTATTGTGTGGATGTCATCGGGGGTGGGTCTCAGAGCCAGTTCCCAGTTCCAGAGAGACAGCCAGAAACTGCCTCTGACACAGCTCACAGCTTTAGAGAGAGAGAGAGAGAGAGAGAGACACAGACTGCAACTCCCTCCCATCGTAACAGCCACATTCATGTCTTAAAAGAAAACCTCGTCTGGATAGTGAAGGCAGAAGTAATCAACAAAGGTGACAGAAGATTCCAGAAGATAAAACCTTCAATTCAATTTCTTACAGATTTGGCGATCTTTGTGCCCTTGTTGCCCTTGTGGGGCACCTCAACCCCGGTGCCCCACAGGGCTGTGTTCTCAGCCCCCTACTATACTCCTTATACACTTCTGACTGTGCGGCCAAATTCCCCTCCAACTCCATTTTCAAGTTTGCTGACGACACCACCGTAGTGGGTCGGATCTCAAACAATGATGAGACAGAGTACAGGAATGAGATAGAGAATCTGGTGAACTGGTGCGGCGACAATAATCTCTCCCTCAATGTCAACAAAACGAAGGAGATTGTCATCGACTTCAGGAAGCGTAAAGGAGAACATGCCCCTGTCTACATCAACGGGGACGATGTAGAAATGGTCGAGAGCTTCAAGTTTTTAGATGTCCAGATCACCAACAACCTGTCCTGGTCCCTCCACACCGACACTATAGTTAAGAAAGCCCCACCAACGCCTCTACTTTCTCAGAAGACTAAGGAAATTCGGCATGTCAGCTATGACTCTCACCAACTTTTACAGATGCACCATAGAAAGCATCCTTTCTGGTTGTATCACAGCTTGGTATGGGGCTTCTGCTCTGCCCAAGACCGCAAGGAACTACAAAAGGTTGTGAATGTAGCCCAGTCCATCACGCAAACCAGCCTCCCATCCATTGACTCCGTTTACACTTCCCGCTGCCTCGGGAAAAGCAGCCAACATAATTAAGGACCCCACGCACCCCGGACATTCTCTCTTCCACCTTCTTCCGTCGGGAAAAAGATACAAAAGTCTGAGGTCACGTACCGACCGACTCAAGAACAGCTTCTTCCCTGCTGCTGTCAGACTTTTGAATGAACCTACCTTGCATTAAGTTGATCTTTCTCTCCACCCTAGCTATGACTGTAACACTACATTCTGCGCCCTCTCCTTTCCTTCTCTATGAACGGTATGCTTTGTCTGTATAGTGCACATGAAATAATACTTTTCACTGTATCCCAATACATGTGACAATAATAAATCAAATATTAAGTTGATCTTTCTCTACACCCTAGCTGTGACTGTAACACTACATTCTGCACCCTCTCCTTTCCTTCTCTATGAACGGTATGCTTTGTCTGTATAGCGCGCAAGAAACAATACTTTTCACTGTATCCCAGTACATGTGACAATAATAAATCAAATCAAAAACCTGGGTTGTATTTTGAGAGTGACTAAAAGATTCTATTCTATTTGTTAATAAGCGGGAATTGTGTTTATCCAAACAACATTCTATTAGAATCCCGGGTTGTTAATAGTTTAGTTAACCTGTTCACTATTAGTTCGATAAATAAAGTGTTACTTGTTTGTTTTTAAAGAGAGAGTCTCAGGAGGTTATCTTGATTTAACTACTCAAAGTTGCTGAAACGCAGATCCAACTCCTTCTCACTCGCACTTTAACAGGTTGAGGGGAGATCTAATAGAAACTTACAAGATAATGGACGGCTTAGATAGGATGGACGTAGGGAAGTTGTTTCCATTAGCAGGGGAGACTAGGACGCGGGGGCACAGCCTTAGAATAAAAGGGAGTCACTTTAGAACAGAGATGAGGAGAAATTTCTTCAGCCAGAGAGTGGTAGGTCTGTGGAATTCATTGCCACAGAGGGCTGTGGAGGCCGAGACATTGAGCGTCTTCAAGACAGAAATTGATAAATTCTTGATTTCTCGAGGAATTAAGGGCTATGGGGAGAGAGCGGGTAAATGGAGTTGAAATCAACCATGATTGAATGGTGGAGTGGACTCGATGGGCCGAATGGCCTTACTTCCGCTCCTATGTCTTATGGTCTTATGGTTATGAAGGGAGGTACTTCCCTCTGGGGGTTTTGGGGTTCTCAGAAAGGGGATCAAGCTTCCCCCTTCGTGACAGTGCGCAAAATTCCTGATTATTATTTGATGGGGAGTGGGAAAAGAGAATTAGCTGCTCTATACGATTGGGTGTGGATAGCGGGCGGGAACCAGACTGTACGGTTGCGATGGTTAAATATCAAAGAAAGGCTCCTGCTCACAAAGGATGGTCCAACAGGCGAGTCCCTGTCCCCTGCCAGATGAAAAACATACCGAGGACGAGTGTTTGCCATGGACTTGATTTGATTTGATTTATTATTGTCACATGTATTGGGATACAGTGAAAAGTATTGTTTCTTGCGCTACACAGACAAAGCATACCATTCATAGAGAAGGAAAGGAGAGAGTGCAGAATGTAGTGTTACAGTCATAGCCAGGGTGTAGAGAAAGATCAACTTAGTGCGATGCAAGTCCATTCAAAAGTCTGACAGCAGCAGGGAAGAAGCTGTTCTTGAGTCGGTTGGTACGTGACTTCAGACTTTTGTATCTTTTTCCCGATGGAAGAAGTTGGAAGAGAGAATGTCCGGGGTGCGTGGGGTCCTTGATTATGCCGGCTGCTTTTCCCCGAGGCAGCTTGAAGTGTAGACAGAGTCAATGGATGGGAGGCTGGTTTGCGTGATGGATTGGGCTACATTCACAATCTTTTGTCGTTCCTTGCGGTCTTGGGCAGAGCAGGAGCCCCATACCAAGCTGTGATACATCCGGAAAGGATGCTTTCTATGGTGCATCTGTAAAAGTTGGTGAGAGTTGTAGTGGACATGCCAAATTTCCTTAGCCTCCTGAGAAAGTAGAGGCGTTGGTGGGGCTTTCTTAACTATAGTGTCGGCGTGGGGGGGGACCAGGACAGGTTGTTGGTGATCTGGACACCTAATAACATGAAGCTCTCGACCCTTTCTACTTTGTCCCCGTTGATGTAGACAGGGGGATGTTCTCCTTTACGCTTCCTGAAGTCGATGACAATCGTACTTTATACCTACATAGGAACACATCATACCTAGACCGAAGGTGAGGCGATGGCCTAGTGGTATTATCGCTGGACTATTAATCCAGAAACTCAGCTAATGTTCTGGGGGACCTGGGTTCGAATCCCACCACGGCAGGTGGTAAAAGTTGAATTCAATAAAAAATATCTGGAATTAAGAATCTACTGATTACCATGAAACCATTGTTGGAAAGTAAGAAGTCTCACAACACCAGGTTAAAGTCCAACAGGTTTATTTGGTAGCACGAGCTTTCGGAATAGAAATCATAGAATCCATACAGTACAGAAAGAGGCCATTTGGCCCATCGAGTCTGCACCGACCACAATCCCACCCAGGCCCTACCCCCATATCCCTACATACTTTACCCACTAATCCCTCTAACCTACACATCTCAGGACACTAAGGGGCAATTTTTAGCATGGCCAATCAACCTAACCCGCACATCTTTGGACTGTGGGGGGAAACCGGAGCACCCGGAGGAATCCCACGCAGACACGAGGAGAATGTGCAAACTCCACACAGACAGTGACCTGAGCCGGGAATCGAACCCAGGTCCCTGGAGCTGTGAAGCAGCAGTGCTAACCCACTGTGCCACCGTGCCGCCCTGGAACGCTGCTCCTTCATCAGGTGCGTGACTCCGAAAGCTCGTGCCACCAAATAAACCTGTTGGGACTTTAAACTGGTGTTGTGAGACTTCTTACTGTGCTTCACCCCAAGTCCAACGCTGGCAACTCCACATCATTGTCAGGAAAACCCATCTGGTTCACTAACGTCCCTTAGGGAAGGAAATCTGCCGTCCTTACCCCGGTCTGGCCTACAAGTGACTCCAGACACCACAGCAATGTGGTTGACTCTCAACTGCCCTCCAAGGGCAACTGGGGATGGGTAATAAATGCTGTGATGTGGAGATGTTGGCGTTGGATTGGGGTAAAGCACAGTCAGAAGTCTCACAACACAAGCATTCAGAGTGTCACTCCTTCTTCACTTGATGAAGGAGCGCCGCTCCGAAAACTTGTGTTGCCAAATAAACCGGCTGGACTTTAACCTGGTGTTGTGTGACTTCCTACTGTAGTAAATGCTTACCCCAGCCAGTGACGCCCATGTCCCATGAATGGATAAAAAAAGTAACTTCAGTACGAGCTCCATATTACGGGTTATATTGAGAAATTGCTAAATCAGTTGAAGCGACACCTCCCTGACGGAACGGCTTACCACGTTCGGACGGCACGTTCTGACGCTCTGTTTATCTCCACAGGCAGACAGGAATGGGTCTGGTGACCACCATGGCCAGGGTGGGAGCCATGATGGCGCCAGTCGTCAAGTTGACGGGCGATTCAGTGGCATTTCTGCCAATGGTGATATACGGTGGCATGGCACTCTTCTCGGGCACCTCTGCCTTCCTCTTGCCCGAAACACGCAACAAGCCATTGCCTGACACGATTGAAGAGATGGAAAGCAGGTCCGTAAACGCCAGCGTCTCACTCTGGGTTCGGTTTATAAATTGGCATGGGTTTTTATTTATTTACTGGGCGTCTCGGTGGCACAGCGGGTTAGCGCCGCCGCCCCACAGCGCCAGGGACCCGGGTTCGATTCCTGGCTTGGGTCACTGTCTGTTTGGAGTCTGCACGTTCTCCCCATGTCTGCGTAGGTTTCCTCCGGGTGCTCTGGTTTCCTCCCACTGTCCAAAGACGTGTAGGTTAGGTGGATTGGCCATGCTAAATTGCTCCATAGTGTCCAAAGATGTGTAGATGAGGAGGATTGGCCATGCTAAATTGTCCCTTAGTGTCCAAAGATGTGCAGGTTAGGTGGATTGGCCATGCTAAATTGTCCCTTAGTGTCCAAAGATGTGCGGGTTAGGTGGATTGGCCATGCTAAATTGCCCCTTAGTGTCCAAAGATGTGCGGGTTAGGTGGATTGGCCATGCTAAATTGCTCCATAGTGTCCAAAGATGTGTAGATGAGGAGGATTGGCCATGCTAAATTGTCCCTTAGTGTCCAAAGATGTGCAGGTTAGGTGGATTGGCCATGCTAAATTGTCCCTTAGTGTCCAAAGATGTGCGGGTTAGGTGGATTGGCCATGCTAAATTGCCTCTTAGTGTCCAAAGATGTGCAGGTTAGGTGGATTGGCCATGCTAAATTGCCCCTTAGTGTCCAAAGATGTGCAGGTTAGGTGGATTGGCCATGCTAAATTGCCCCTTAGTGTCCAAAGATGTGCAGGTTACGGGGATTGGCCATGATAAATTGCCCCCTAGTGTCCAAAGATGTTCAGGTTAGGGGGATTGGCCATGCTAAATTGCCCCTTAGTGTCCAAAGATGTGCAGGTTAGGTGGATTGGCCATGCTAAATTGCCCCTTAGTGTCCAAAGATGTGCAGGTTAGGGGGATTGGCCATGCTAAATTGCCCCCTAGTGTCCAAAGATGTGCAGGTTAGGTGGATTGGCCATGCTAAATTGCCCCTTAGTGTCCAAAGATGTGCAGGTTAGGGGGATTGGCCATGCTAAATTGCCCCTTAGTGTCCAAAGATGCGCAGGTTAGGTGGATTGGCCATGCTAAATTGTCCCTTAGTGTCCAAAGATGTGCGGGTTAGGTGGATTGGCCGTGCTAAATTGTCCCTTAGTGTCCAAAGATGTGCAGGTTAGGTGGATTGGCCATGGTAAATGCGTGGGATTATGGGGTTATGGCAGGGTATGGTTTGGGCCTGGGCAAGATGCTCCTTCGGAGAGTCGGGGCAGACTCGATGGGCCGAATGACCTCCTTCTGCATTGTGGGGATTCTATGGTCCATTCACAGGATGTGGGGACCGCTGGTTGGGCCTAGCATTTATTGCCCTTCAAAAGGTGGTGGGTGAGCAGCCATCTTGAACCCACTGTGGTCCCTGTGGCGTAGGTACATCCCTTGCGCTGTTAGGGAATTCCAGGAACCAGCCACAGTGAAGGGACGGCCGATATATTTCCAAGTCGGGATGGTGAGTGGCTCGGAGGGGGAGCTTGCAGGTGGGTGTGTTCCCCATGTGTCTGCTGCCCCCCCCTTGTCCTTCTAGGTGGTAGAGGTGGTAGGTTTGGAAGGTGCTGTCGAAGGAGCCTTGGCGAGTCGCTGCAGTGCATCTTGTAGATGGTACACACTGCTGCCACTGTGCATCGGTGGTGGAGGGAGTGAGTGTTTGTGGTTAGCGTGTCGATCGAGCGGGGCTGCTTTGTCCTGGATGGTGTCGAGCTTCTCGAGTGTTGTTGGGAGCCGCACTCATCCAGGCAAGTGGGGAGTGTTCCATCACACTCCTGACTTGTGCCTTGTAGATGGTGGACAGGCTTTGGGAGGAGTCAGGAGGTGAGTTACTCTCCGCAGGATTCCCAGTGGACAGGCTTTGGGGGGAGTCAGGAGGTGAGTTACTCTCCGCAGGATTCCCAGTGGACAGACTTTGTGGGGGAGTCAGGAGGTGAGTTACTCTCTGCAGGATTCCCAGTGGACAGGCTTTGGGAGGGAGTCAGGAGGTGAGTTACTCTCCGCAGGATTCCCAGTGGACAGGCTTTGGGAGGGAGTCAGGAGGTGAGTTACTCTCCGCAGGATTCCCAGTGGACAGGCTTTGGGAGGGAAGTCAGGAGGTGAGTTACTCTCCGCAGGATTCCCAGTGGACAGGCTTTTGGAGAGTGAGGAAAGAATCTCACTCAGGTGTGACAGCTGCCTGTTCCGATGCATAGTCGCTCAGAGAAGGAGATGGGGAGGGACTCCAAGACACACACAGATGAAACTGGAATGCTTTCTCATCACCGTTTCATTATTTGTTGATTCCCAGGGCCAAGAACGGGGCTGAAAAAGAGGAAAGTCCAAAGAAAGATGAGATTCCACTGCAGGGAACAGGAACCTCACTGATGGGGCAGTCTGTTTAATCGGAAACAACACACTGTCAGTGGCCTCACCAAGCCACTCAGACTGACATTCTGTCAACAAGGCCCACAGATCAGGTCCATGCAGCAATACTTTTCACACCGGAGATATAACCAATGCACAACGTTGTCCTGCTCTTAATCAAAGAATGGAAATTTCACCCTTAGAAATCTAAGAAATACAGAATTATTTTATAGGCGATGGCCCAGTGGTATTATCGCGAGCCTGTGAATCCAGAAACTCGGCTAACGTTCTGGGGGACCCGGGTTCGAATCCCGCCACGGCAGACGATGGAATTTGGATTCAATAACAAAAAGATATCTGGAATTAAGAATCTATGGACGACCCCGTTGTTGGAAAAACCCATCTGGTTCCCTTTAGGGAAGGAAATCTGCCGTCCTTACCCCGGTCTGGCCTACATGTGACTCCAGAGCCACAGCCAATGTGGTTGACTCTCAACTACCCTCCAAGGGGCAACTAGGGATGGGCAATAAATGCTGGGCCCAGCCAGCGACGCCCATGTCCCAGGAATGAATAAAAGAGATCAAATGCAATAGATGGGAGTGGTCAGTTTATTTAACATCATGGGAGGTGTTGGCCTAGTGGTATTATCGCTAGACTACTGATTGAGAAACTCGGCTAATGTTCTGGGGACCCGGGGTTCGAATCCCGCTGCGGCAGACGGTGGAATTTGAATTCAATTAAAAAATATCTGGGATGAAGAATCTACTGATGACCCATTGTCGGAAAAACCCCATCTGGTTCCCTTTAGGGAAGGAAATCTGCCGTCCTTACCCCGGTCTGGCCTACATGTGACTCCAGAGCCACAGCAATGTGGGTGACTCTCAACTGCCCTCCAAGGGGCAACTAGGGATGGGCAATAAACGCTGGCCCAGCCAGCGACACCCATGTCCCACAAATTAATAAAACAAAAATTAAATTTGGGTCAAGTTTGGATGTTAAAGGGCTGGGTTTTATAGGCGGACGGACGAAGGACATTTTTACGTTTTTAATGTGTATAGAACATAGAAAAACTACAGCACAAACAGGCCCTTCGGCCCACAAGTTGCACCGGTCATGTCCCTACCTACCTAGGCTTATATATAGGCTTACCTATAACCCTCAATCCTATTAAGCCCCATGTACTCATCCAGGAGTCTCTTAAAAGACCCTATCGAGTTTGCCTCCACCACCATCGACGGCAGCCGATTCCACTCACCCACCACCCTCTGAGTGAAAAACTTACCCCTGACATCTCCTCTGTACCTACTCCCCAGCACCCTAAACCTGTGTCCTCTCGTAGCAGCCATTTCAGCCCTGGGAAAAAGCCTGCGAGAATCCACCCGATCTATACCTCTCAACCTCTTGTAAACCTCTATCAGGTCACCTCTCATCCTTCGTCTCTCCAAGGAGAAAAGACCGAGCTCCCTCAACCTATCCCCATAAGGCATGCCACTCAATCCAGGCAACATCCTTGGAAATCTCCTCTGAACCCTCTCAACAATTTCCACATCCTTCCTGTAATGAGGCAACCAGAACTGAGCACAGTACTCCAAGTGGGGTCTGACGAGGGTCTTATAAAGCTGTAACATTATCTCCCGACTCCTAAACTCAATCCCTCGATTGATAAAGGCCAGCACACCATATGCCTTCTTAACCACCTCCTCCACCTGCGAGGCCGATTTAAGAGTCCTATGGACCCGGACCCCAAGGTCCTTCTGATCCTCTACACTGCTAAGAGTCTTGCCCTTGATATTATACTCCTTCATCCCATTTGACCTGCCAAAATGGACCACTACACATTTATCCGGGTTGAAGTCCATCTGCCACTTCTCCGCCCAGTCTTGCATCCTATCTATGTCACGCTGCAGTTTCTGACATCCCTCCAAACTATCCACAACACCACCAACCTTCGTGCCGTCGTCAAACTTACCAACCCATCCCTCCACTTCCTCATCCAGGTCATTTATGAAAATGACAAACAGCAAGGGTCCCAGAACAGATCCCTGGGGCACACCACTGAAGACCGACCTCCATTTAGAAAAAGACCCATCTATACCCACTCTCTGCCTTCTGCAGGCAATAAGACTTTTAACAACACCAGGTTAAAGTCCAACAGGTTTATTTGGTAGCAAATACCATTAGCTTTCGGAGCGCTGCTCCTTCGTCAGATGGAGTGGAAATCTGCTCTCAAACAGAGCACAGAGACACAAAATCAAGTTTCAGAATACTGATTAGAATGCGAATCCCTAAAGCCAACCAGATCTTAAAGGTACAGACAATGTGAATGGAGGGAGCATTAAGCACAGGTTAAAGAGATGTGTATTGTCTCCAGACAGGACAGCCAGCAAGTCCAGGGGGCAAGCTGTGGGGGTTACTGATAATGTGTTTGAGAGCAGAATTCCACTCCATCTGACGAAGGAGCAGCGTTCCGAAAGCTAATGGTATTTGCTACCAAATAAACCTGTTGGACTTTAACCTGGTGTTGTTAAAACTCTTACTGTGTTTACCCCAGTCCAACGCCTGCATCTCCACATCATGACTGCCTTCTGCAGGCAAGCCAGTTCTGGATCCACAAGGCAGCAGCCCCTTGGATCCCATGCCCTCTCACTTTCTCGAGAAGTCTTGCATGGGGGACCTTATCGAACGCCTTGCTGAAGTCCATATAAACCACATCTACCGCTTTTCCTTCGTCAATGTGTTTAGTCACATTTTCAAAGAACTCCACCAGGTTCGTAAGGCACGATTTGCCTTTGACAAAGCCGTGCTGACTACTTTTGAGCATACTAAACTTCTCTAAATGTTCATAAATCCTGTCCCTCAGGATCTTCTCCATCAACTTACCAACCACTGAGGTTAGACTCACCGGTCGGTAATTTCCTGGGCTATCCCCATTCCCTTTTTTGAATATAGGAACCACATCCGCAATCCTCCAATCCTCCAGAACCTCTCCCGTCTCCATCGACGACGCAAAGATCATCGCCAGAGGCTCTGCAATCTCTTCCCTCACCTCCCACCGTAACCTGGGGTACATCCCATCCGGTCCCGGCAACTTGTCTATCTTGATGCCATTCAAAGTTTCCAACACATCCTCTTTCTTAATGCTCATGAACTCAATCTTTTCAGTCCGCCTCAATCCTGTAGTTCAACCACCCAGGTCTTTTTCCACCGTGAATACCGAGGTAAAGTATTCATTAAGCACCTCTGCTATTTCTTCCGGTTCTAGAACACAGAAGAACATAGAACAGTACAGCACAGAACAGGCCCTTCGGCCCACGATGTTGTGCCGAGCTTTATCTGAAACCAAGATCAAACTATCCCACTCCCTATCATCCTGGTGTGCTCCATGTGCCTATCAATAACCGCTTAAATGTTCCTAAAGTGTCTGACTCCACTATCACTGCAGGCAGTCCATTCCACACCCCAACCACTCTCTGAGTAAAGAACCTACCTCTGATATCCTTCCTGTATCTCCCACCACGAACCCTATAGTTATGCCCCCTTGTAATAGTTCCATCCACCCGAGGAAATAGTCTTTGAACGTTCACTCTATCTATCCCCTTCATCATTTTATAAACCTCTATTAAGTCTCCCCTCAGCCTCCTCCGCTCCAGAGAGAACAACCCTAGCTCCCTCAACCTTTCCTCATAAGACCTACCCTCCAAACCAGGCAGCATCCTGGTGAATCTCCTCTGCACTCTTTCCAGTGCTTCCACATCCTTCTTATAGTGAGGTGACCAGAACTGCACACAATATTCCAAATGTGGTCTCACCAAGGTCCTGTACAGTTGCAGCATAACCCCGCAGCTCTTAAACTCCAACCCCCTGTTAATAAAAGCTAACACACTATAGGCCTTCTTCACAGCTCTATCCACTTGAGTGGCAACCTTTAGAGATCTGTGGATATGAACCCCAAGATCTCTCTGTTCCTCCACTGTCTTCAGAACCCTACCTTTGACCCTGTAATCCACATTTAAATTAGTCCTACCAAAATGAATCACCTCACATTTATCAGGGTTAAACTCCATTTGCCATTTTTCAGCCCAGCTTTGCATCCTATCTATGTCTCTTTGCAGCCTACAACAGCCCTCCACCTCATCCACTACTCCACCAATCTTGGTGTCATCAGCAAATTTACTGATCCACCCTGCAGCCCCCTCCTCTAAGTCATTAATAAAAATCACAAAGAGCAGAGGACCAAGCACTGATCCCTGCGGCACTCCGCCAACAACCTGCCTCCAATCCGAAAATTTTCCATCGACCACCACCCTCTGTCTTCGATCAGACAGCCAGTTACCTATCCAATCGGCCAACTTTCCCTCTATCCCACACCTCCTCACTTTCATCATAAGCCGACCATGGGGGACCTTATCAAACGCCTTACTAAAATCCATGTATATGACATCAACTGCCCTACCTTCATCAACACACTTAGTTACCTCCTCAAAAAATTCTATCAAATTTGTGAGGCACGGCTTGCCCTTCACGAATCCGTGCTGACTATCCCGGATTAATCCACATCTTTCTAAATGGTCGTAAATCCCATCTCTAAGGGCCTTTCCCATCAATTTACCAACCACCGAAGTAAGACTAACCGGTCTATAATTACCAGGGTCATTTCTATTCCCTTTCTTAAACAGAGGAACAACATTCGCCATTCTCCAGTCCTCTGGCACCATCCCCGTGGACAGTGAGGACCCAAAGATCAAAGCCAAAGGCTCTGCAATCTCATCCCTTGCCTCCCAAAGAATCCTAGGATACATTTCATCAGGCCCAGGGGACTTATCGACCTTCAGTTTATTCAAAACTGCCAGGACATCCTCCCTCCGAACATCTATTTCCTCCAGCCTATTAGCCTGTAACACCTTCTCTTCCTCAAAAACATGGCCCCTCTCCTTGGTGAACACTGAAGAAAAGTATTCATTCATCACCTCGCCTATCTCTACTGACTCCATACACAAGTTCCCACTACTGTCCTTGACCGGCCCTAACCTCACCCTGGTCATTCTTTTATTCCTCACATAAGAGTAAAAAGCCTTGGGGTTTTCCTTGATCCGACCCGCCAAGGACTTCTCGTGTCCCCTCCTAGCTCTCCTAAGCCCCTTTTTTCAGCTCATTCCTTGCTAACTTGTAACCCTCAATCGAGCCATCTGAACCTTGTATCCTCATCCCTACATAAGCTTCCCTCTTCCTTTTCACAAGACATTCCACCTCTTTCGTGAACCATGGTTCCCTCACTCGGCCATTTCCTCCCTGCCTGACAGGAACATACCTATCAAGGACATCCAGTATTTGTTCCTTGAAAAAGTTCCACTTTTCATTAGTTCCTTTCCCTGACAGTTTCTGTTCCCAACTTATGCCCCCTAATTCTTGCCTAATCGCATCATAATTACCTCTCCCCCAATTGTAAACCTTGCCCTGCCGTACGGCCCTATCCCTCTCCATTGCAATAACAAAAGACACCGAATTGTGGTCACTATCTCCAAAGTGCTCTCCCACAACCAAATCTAACACTTGGCCCAGTTCATTTCCCAGTACCAAATCCAATGTGGCCTCACCTCTTGTCGGCCTATCCACATATTGTGTCAGGAACCCTCCTGCACACATTGCACAAAAACTGCCCCATCCGAACTATTTGACCTACCAAGGTTCCAATCAATATTTGGAAAGTTAAAGTCCCCCATGACAACTACCCTGTGACCCCCACACATATCCATAATCTGCTTAGCAATTTCTTCGTCCACATCTCTATTACTATTTGGGGGCCTATAGTAAACTCCTAACAACGTGACCGCTCCTTTCCTATTTCTAACCTCAGCCCATATTACCTCAGTGTGCAGATCCCCCTCGAAGTGCCTTTCCGCAGCCGTTAAACTATCCTTGATTAACAATGCCACTCCTCCACCTCTTTTACCAGCTTCCCTACACTTAGTGAAACATCTATACCCCGGAACGTCCAACAACCATTCCTGTCCTTGTTCTACCCACGTCTCCGTAATGGCCACAACATCGTAGTCCCAAGTACCAATCCATGCCCCAAGTTCATCTACCTTGTTCCGGATGCTCCTTGCATTGAAGTAGACACACTTCAACCCACCTTCCTGTCTACCGGTACCCACCCTTGACCCTGATACCTTCCCCAATACCTCACCATCCTCACTGACTTCTGGACTAAAACTCCTTTTCCCACTCCCCTGACAAATTAGTTTAAACCCCCCTGAAGAGCCGTAACAAATTTCCCTCCTAGGATATTGGTGCCCCTCTGGTT
The DNA here is from genome assembly GCF_964213995.1 of Mustelus asterias. NCBI lineage: Eukaryota > Metazoa > Chordata > Chondrichthyes > Carcharhiniformes > Triakidae > Mustelus > Mustelus asterias. The sequence goes on from NW_027590513.1 coordinate 47,506, forward strand.
CAGGTGCACCCCGTCCTGTTTGTACAGGTCCCACCTTCCCCAGAATGTGTTCCAATTATCCACGTATCTGAAACCCTCCCTCCTACACCATCCCTGCAACCACATGTTTAACTGCACTCTCTCCCTGTTCCTCAACTCGCTATCACGTGGCACCGGCAACGTACCAGAGATGACCACATGTTTCGTCTTGGCTCTCAGCTTCCAGCCCAGCTCCAGAAATTCCTGCTTTAAATCCCCGTCCCTTCTCTTACCTATGTCATTAGTACCAATGTGTACCACGACTTGTGACTGTTTCCCCTCCCCCTTCAGAATCCGGAAAACACGGTCCGAGACGTCACGGACCTTGGCATCCGGTTGACAACATACCATCCGTGAGTCTCTTTTGCTGCCACAGAACCTCCTATCTATCCCTCTAACTAACGAGTCCCCAATAACTATTGCCCTCCCGCTCTGCCCCTTACCCTCCCGAGCCACAGAGACGGACACAGTGCTGGAGATCCTCTCACTGCGGCTCACCACTGGTATGTCATCCCCCTCAACCGTATCCAAAGCAGAATACTTGTTGCTGAGGGGAACGACCACCGGGGATCCCTGCACGGCCTGCTTCCTCCCAGCCCCTCTCACCGTCACCCATCTGTTTTCATTCCTCGGAGTAACTGTATTCCTAAAGCTTCTGTCTATGGCCACCTCTGCGTCCCTAATGATCCTAAGTTCATCCAACTCCAGCTCCAGTTCCCTAACACGGTTTTGGAGGAGCTGCAGATGGGTGCACTTCCCACAGGTGTAATCAGCAGGGACACTGTCGTCGTCCCTCACCTCAAACATAGTGCAAGAGGAACATAGCCCTGCCTGCACACCCATCCCCTCTAGATACCTTGCCAGTACCAGGTAGAAACAGCAAAAATGAATTAAACTCACCCCTGCTCGCCCTTTCTGCCTAAGCCCTGTGAGCCAAAGCCTTATAGCTCACACACTGCTTCCCACGCACTCCCCTGCCCACTCCCGACGCTGCCCGCTGTATACTGCAGCCTACCTTTTATACTTCACGCGCTTAAAAAACCCTTCCCAGACTCCTTAGCAGCCCACTTCCGGTTTTCACTTTAAACTTAAAATACTACTGCAAAAGTAAAGGCCAAAAAAAAAACACACACTTAGCTGACTAATTAAATAAATAAACAATTCAATTAATCTCTCACCAGCACTGCTGCCTCCAATCACTCCCTCTCAGCTTGCTCCAGTGGAACAGTGGGCTTCTGTACAGACTTTCTCACCTTCACATTTTATAGGTCCTATTCCTTCACGTCTCTTCCTTTTACTCTTCACATATTTATAGATCGCCTCAGGGTTCTCCTTAATCTTACCTGCCAGGGCCTTTTCGTGACCTCTTCTGGCTCTCCTAATTTCCTTCATAAGTCCCTTCCTACAAGCCGTATACTCATATAGATCCCTATCATCACCTAGCTCTCTGAACCTTTTGCACGCTTTCCTTTTCTTTTTGACTAAGTTCAGCGCAGCTTTCGTATATTTCATGTATTTGTGTATATTTCCCATTTCCCAGCCGAAGGCAGTCTGATTGGCCGTCTCGAGACCTCTGGTCGACCAGGGAGGTCTCTGGACCTGTAGGAGCCGATAGATCCAAGCTGGGCGGCGGGACAAGGTGATGGTGGAGGTGTGATCTCTCACCCCTGTGGTTGGTGGGGAAGGGGGGAGGTGTTCAGATATAGGGGGCGTTTGACTCTTAAGGTTGGGTGGGGAGCAAGGTTCTTGTGAGGTCCCGGTCGGGGATGGGGGGGTGGGGGGAGGGGGAGGGGATTGGGCGGGGGCGCAATACGCTCCTATCCTCTTGGCCCACAAGCAGTGCTGTGAAAGACACTTCACTTTTTCTCCCTCCCAAGGGTCAGCGTCGATCTGAAAGAATGTCACTCCTGGGAGCGACATTCGAATGGGCTCCTTGAAGTGGGCTTCTGGGAATAGGGCGCAGGTACACGCCCCACAGTTAGGGGGCATCATTTTCTGAAACTGTGTCTCCCGAAAGCTGCAAAGACGGTTCAATCAGGGGCTGGCCTTGCAATTGCGATGAGCCGCACTTAACCCCAACACCTCCTCTCTCTGAACTCAACTGGCTGATTGAGGCTTAAGAGTCCATTGCAGTGAATTTTGAGCACTATGTAAAGGATATCTTGCCTTTGACTTGCTCCCTCGGTGCCGGAGGTTTGGAGAAGACTTTACGAGCATGTGAGGAAAAGTTCACCAAGTCTTCGCCAACGTTCTACCGCCAATTATCCCGGGGCTTCCGGAAAAGAGCAAGTGCTTCCCGACTCCGGCCTTATTGGACAGCCAGGAGTCACTGGGAGGAAAGGAGTTCTAGATCTTGCTAAAGGGTCCCTTTCGGTCTGCCGGGGGAATGAGAGGAGGGCACGAGACCAGACACTGGGAGGGGGCAAAGGTCAAGCCATTGAAGCCCACATCCGCCAGGGCTGTCAGAGAACCTGTCCGCCCTCTCGCTTAGTGGCCGGGCCATCTCGAAGCGTGCGCGCGCCATCCGACACACCTTCGAAAAGGAAGCCTCCACATGGAGCCCAGATACACTGCTCTAGGACGAGCACTCGCGCGCCAAGCCTGTTTGAACTCGTTCACGTATCGGTAATCAGCAAGCAAGCACGTTGTGCGTTGACCAAAACAAAAAGACTTTCCAACAACTCCTTCTCATTGATTGGGCTCCCGTTTGCTGCCCCGTACCATTGCCTTCTGCCCAAACAAGCCCCATCAATGTCTCCCAGAGGGGCCACAAAATGGCCGCCGTCCACAGAGGAAGGTTTTCACATTGGCGCACTCAGAGGCAACCTTGTGAGGATCCGTACCCCTGGCACATCGCAACCGCACCCCTGCAGGGGCCATCACCACCGGATAACAGACAGTTGGCGAAAGGAACACCCAAAATCTGGACTATTACGTGCAGAAAATTGGTTAATAAACAACTGTTTTGCCGTTTAAAAAAAGACAAGTTTGCACGCTGACAATAGAAGAAAGCCTGTTCTTCAGCCAACACAGAGAATCATAGATACCCTACAGTACACAAGGAGGCCATTCGGCCCATTGCATCTGTATTGACCACAATCCCACCCAGGACCTATCCCCATAACCCCACACATTTACCCTGCTAATCCCCCTGACCCTAAGGGACAATTTAGCATGGCCAATCCACCTAACCCGCACATCTTTGGACACTAAAGAGCAATTTAGCATGGCCAATCCACCTAACCCGCACATCTTTGGACACTAAAGAGCAATTTAGCATGGTCAATCCACCTAACCCGCACATCTTTGGACACTAAGGGGCAATTTAGCATGGCCAATCCACCTAACCCGCACATCTTTGGACACTAAAGAGCAATTTAGCATGGTCAATCCACCTAACCCGCACATCTTTGGACACTAAGGGGCAATTTAGCATGGCCAATCCACCTAACCCACACATCTTTGGACACGAAGGGGCAATTTAGCATGGCCAATCCATCTAACCCACACATCTTTGGACACGAAGGGGCAATTTAGCATGGCCAATCCATCTAACCTACACATCTTTGGACACTAAGGGGCAATTTAGCATGGCCAATCCACCGAACCCGCACATCTTTGGACACAAAGGGGCAATTTAGCATGGCCAATCCACCTAACCCACACATCTTTGGACACGAAGGGGCAATTTAGCATGGCCAATCCATCTAACCTACACATCGTTGGACACTAAGGGGCAATTTAGCATGGCCAATCCACCTAACCCACACATCTTTGGACACGAAGGGGCAATTTAGCATGGCCAATCCACCTAACCCACACATCTTTGGACACAAAGGGGCAATTTAGCATGGCCAATCCATCTAACCTACACATCTTTGGACACTAAGGGGCAATTTAGCAGGGCCAATCCACCTAACCCGCACATCTGTCGGACTGTGGGAGGAAACCCATGCAGACACGGGGAGAACGTGCAGACTCCGCACAGACAGTGACCCAAGCTGGGAATCGAACCCGGGTTCCCTGGCGCTGTGAGGCAGCAGTGCTAACCCACTGTGCCACCGTGCCTTCCACTTCCGAGAGGATGGAGGCGTTGGTGGGGGTAGTGGGGGGGGGGGGGGGGGGATACCCTTGCCGATCTTTGGGATACCCCTCCCCTCAATTCCGACAGGAGGGAAGCCAGGAAGATACGCGCCCCTGACTTTATCACGAAACAGGAGGATTAGGTCCTGGAACCAGAGCAGAACATCTCAGGCCAAGAGAGAAAACTCTGGAAAATCCCAGCGGGTCTGGCAGCATCAGGGAGGAGGGAAAAGAGCTGACGTAGAGTGGGGGGAGAGAGAGTGAGAGTGGGGGGAGAGAGAGAGAGTGGGGGGAGAGAGAGTGAGTGAGAGTGGGGGGAGAGAGAGTGAGTGAGAGTGGGGGGAGAGAGAGAGAGAGTGGGTGAGAGAGAGAGAGAGTGGGTGAGAGAAAGAGAGAGAGGGAGAGAGTGGGGGAGAGAGAGAGAGAGAGTGTGGGAGAGAGAGAACGAGTGGGGGGAGCGAGAGAAAGAGTGGGGGAGAGAGAGAGAGTGGGGGAGAGAGATAGAATGGGGGAGAGAGAGATAGAGAGACAGAGAGTGGGTGAGAGGGAGAGAGAGAGTGGGGGAGAGAGAGAGAGAGTGTGTGTGATGCGCGTTATCAAACACGAGGCTAGATGCTCAGGAAATAAAGGCTTTTCTTTACTGTAATGAAGCAGCCAATAATTATATACACGATCCCAGACTGAGGGGTCCCAGCCAGAGCAGGGACCTTTATACCTCTCCCAGGAGGCGGAGCCCGACTGGGATGCACCACAACACTACAATACAAAGGTGTAACAACCCCACCCTAACCCCAACAGCAACAAGTAGCACAACCCAACAGTAACATATGTACATCCTTGTAGTACTGGCCAGACCCTGGCTCAGTACTATCCAGTGGGAACCAACGATGGTTCACCACATTCACCCCTCCTTTGAGAACAAAGGCCGGCGGGGTACAAAAAAAATAGAATAAAGTGTCATCAGTCTGTAAGTTCAGACGGTCAGGGGGACCGCACCGTCGTTGTGACCTCCTCAATACCGGCGGTGACACCGGAGTAGGCACTTGCGGTGGCGTTCTCCCCAAGGCAGCGTCCAGCTGTTCTTCCACGGACTCACAGGCCGGTTGACCCTGAGGTGACGGTAGTCCATGGGGTCCTGACACGCCCTGCAGTGGCGACCATCCTCTGGACTCAGGCAAGCTGTACACGGGAGTAAAAGGGTTAAGCAATGGTCCCGATGCTGCCCGCGCCGTGTCCGGGGGAGAAACAAGAGTTAAGGGGTTTGTAACAGGGGGTATGGGAGCGACAGGGGTTGCTACGTCCCCTGCTGGCGCCAGGTCTCGGATCGAGACCGTGTCCTCTCGCCCGTCAGGGTATGCCACATAGGCATACTGAGGGTTGGCGTGGAGGAGATGGACCTGTTCGACCAACGGGTCGGACTTGCGGGCCCTTACATGTCGCCGCAGGAGGACGGGTCCTGAGTACGTCAACCAAGACGGTAATGAGGTCCCCGAGGAAGACTTCCGAGGGAATGAAAACATCCTCTCATGGGGAGTAGCGTTGGTTGCCGTACACAGGAGGGAGCGAATAAAATGGAGCGCATCAGGGAGCACCTCTTGCCAACGGGAGACTGGAAGACTTTTTGACTTCAACGCCAGTAAGACAGCCTTCCAGACTGTAGCATTCTCACGTTCCACCTGTCCGTTACCCCTAGGGCTGTAGCTCGTGGTCCTACTAGAGGCAATCCCGTATGAGAGCAGGAATTGCCTCAAGTCATCGCTCATGAACGACGAGCCCCTGTCGCTGTGAATGTAGCCGGGGTACCCGAACAGGGTAAAGAGATCACGGAATGCCTTGATAACCGTGGCAGCGGATGTATCAGAGCAGGGAACAACAAAAGGGAACCTAGAGTACTCGTCAATGATATTGAGGAAGTACACATTCTGATCTGTTGAGGGAAGGGGGCCCTTAAAATCGACACTCAGTCTCTCGAAGGGACGAGTGGCCTTGACTAAATGTGCCCGGTCAGGTCGGTAAAAGTGCGGTTTGCATTCCGCGCAAACCCGACAGCTTCTTGTTACGGACCTGACGTCCTCCACCGAGTAGGGCAGGTTGCGGGCTTTTATAAAGTGGTAGAGCCGAGTGACCCCAGGATGGCATAGGTCATTATGGAGAGCCTGCACACGGTCCTCCTGTATACTGGCGCATGTTCCACGCGAGAGGGCATCCGAGGGCTCATTGAGTTTCCCTGGACGGTACATGATGTCGTAATTATAGGTGGAGAGTTCAATTCTCCACCGCAAGATCTTGTCATTCTTGACCTTGCCCCGCTGCGTGTTATTAAATATGAACGCCACGGACCGCTGGTCCATGATCAGGGTGAACCATTTTCCTGCCAAGTAATGGCGCCAGTGCCTGACGGCCTCCACAATGGCCTGGGCCTCCTTTTCCACCGCTGAATGCCGGATTTCGGGGCCTTGGAGGGTGCGGGAAAAAAATGCGACGGGCCTGCCCGCCTGATTAAGTGTGGCGGCCAGGGCGAAATCAGATGCATCGCTCTCCACCTGAAAGGGGATGGACTCATCAACAGCGTGCATCGTAGCCTTCGCGATGTCGGCTTTCAATTTATCGAAGGCCAATCGGGCCTCTGGCGTTAAGGGAAAAGTCGTGGACTTAATGAGCGGACGGGCTTTATCCGCGTAGTTGGGAACCCACTGCGCAAAATAAGAGAAGAAGCCTAAGCATCTTCTCAGTGCTTTTGCACTAGCACGTAAGGGAAGTTCAGAAAGGGGGCGCATACGGTCTGAATCAGGGCCAATGACCCCGTTTTCCACCACGTATCCTAGGATGGCTAAACGGCGCGTACAAAACACACACTTCTCCCTGTTGTAGGTCGGGTTCAGGCGATATGCAGTGCGTAGGAAGTTCAGGAGGTTCGTGTCGTGGTCCTGCTGGTCATGGCCACAGATGGTGACATTATCCAGGTACGGGAAGGTAGCCCGCAGCTCGTTCTGGTCCACCATTCGGTCCATAGCACGCTGGAAGACCGAGACCCCATTGGTGACACCAAAGGGAACCCTGAGAAAGTGATACAAGCGACCATCCGCCTCAAAAGCCGTGTATTGTCGGTCCTCTGGGCGAATGGGGAGTTGGTGGTAGGCAGACTTGAGGTCTATGGTGGAGAACACCCGGTACTGCGCAATTTGATTGACCATATCAGATATGCGCGGGAGGGGATACGCATCCAGCTGCGTATATCGGTTAATGGTCTGACTGTAGTCAATGACCATCCGGGGTTTGTTCCCGCTCTTGACCAGCACGACCTGCACTCTCCATGGACGAGCACTGGGTTGTATGATCCTTTCTTTGAGGAGCCGCTGAACCTCAGATCTAATGAAGATCCGATCCTCAGTGCTGTAACGCCTACTTTTAGTCGCGATGGGCTTGCAGCCTGGCACAAGATTCTGGAACAAGGAGGGTGTGGTGATCTTCAGCGTCGAGAGGCTGCAGGCGGGGCGCGTTGGGCAATTTGGAGGCTACTGCTGTTTTCCCACTGCCAGTGAAGGGAGTGGCCCACCGTACTGTAGGATTACACTCCTCAAGTGGACCATGAAGTTTAGTCCGAGAAGTATTGGCGCGCAAAGATACGGCAACACAATGAGCTTGAAACGCTCGTAAACTGTGCCTTGCACCTTCAAGGTTACCACGCAACTCCCTAGCACGGCAACAGACCGGGACCTTGATGCCATAGAGATTGTCTGCTTGGCAGGTTGAATCTGGAATCCACACCGCTTCACAGTGTCTGGGTGGATAAAGCTCTCAGTGCTCCCGCTGTCAAACAGACAATAAATCACGTGGTCATTTACCTGGATATTCATCATAGATTTGTCAAGTCTATGAGGCTTCGCCTGGTCCAGGATGATCGACGCCACCGTTGGTTCATGAGCGCCACTGCAGGCAGCTGAAGTCGATGAGGAGGACCCCTGCTGGTCGTTCGTGGTCAGTGTCGACCAACATGGCTGCCCCCATGAGTCGCACGTGGGTGAGGGCGCCAAACTCAGCGACCCCTGGTGGTCATACTCCTCCGACTCCGTCGACCGTAATGGCGTCGTCCTGGTCTCGCACGTGGACGAACCCCGCGACGACTTCGACGACGAAGACCCGAGCTCTGAAGAATCGCAGGCCGCACTGCCGTTCCTGGGTTTAGATCGGCACACTTTTGAATAATGCCCTTTTTTACCGCATGCGGTGCACAACACAGCTTTAGCGGGACACTTTTGCCGAGTATGCTTCGCTCCTCCACAGAAATAGCACCGCGGGCCGCCCGGGGCTGCTGCCGTCGTCTGGCCCGAATGGGAGCACGCCATTACGCAGCATTTCGAACCCGAGGGACGAGGAGGGATTTGCGACTGCTCCTGCCACATTGTCTCCACATGGTCCTCCGGATATAATACTAAGCTTTTGGAGGCCGTCTCGAGCATCTCTGCTAACTCGATGGCCTGGGTAAGATTAAGGTTACCCTTCTCCAACAGTTTAAGTCGAATGTACGACGATCCGACCCTGGTCACAAACGCATCTTGGGCGAGGTCGTACATGCTCTGCTCAGCCGACACAGCTTTGCAGTTACAGCCCCTGGCTAGCTGTAGGAGCTCGTTCGCATATTCCTCCATCGTTTTGCCAGACTGCCATCGTCGAGTGGCTGGGAGGTAACGAGCGTGTATCTCATTAGGTGGTTTGATATAGCGCTTCTTCAGAAGCTCGAGGGCCTTAGGATAATCGGTGGCCGCACGAATCGCGAGGTAGACAGTGTCGCTTACCCTCGCATGGAGGACCCGGAGTCTGTCATCATCTGTGGTGACCACTGCGGAGGCTGCCAGGTAGTCTTCGAAACACTTCAGCCAGTGGTCGAAGGTGTTAGAAGTGCCCACCGCACGTGGATCTAGCGTAAGGCGTTCCGGCTTCAGAATTTGCTCCATACTCTCTCTCTTTTTTTTTCTCGACGAGAGTTTAACGACAGTAAATAAAACTGATGCGCTACTCAAACACGAGGCTTGAAGCTCAGTAAATAAAAGGCTTTTATTTACTGTAATGAAGCTGCCAGAACTTATATACACTATCCCAGACTGAAGGGGTCCCGGCCAGAGCAGGGACTCTTATACCTCTCCCAGGAGGCGGAGCCCGACTGGGATGTACCACAACACTACAGTACAAAGGTGTAACAACCCCACCCTAACCCCAACAGCAACTATAGCACAACCCAACAGTAACATATGTACATCCTTGTAGTACTGGCCAGCCCCCGGCTCAGCACTATCCAGTGGGAACCAACAATGGTTCACCACAAAGCCTCAGATTGTATTGTACATAACACTGAGAGATAGTTCTATCTGAAGCCTCAGATTGTACTGTACATAACACTGAGAGATAGTTCTATCTGAAGCCTCAGATTGTACTGTACATAACACTGAGAGATAGTTCTATCTGAAGCTTCAGATTGTACTGTACATAACACTGAGAGATAGTTCTATCTGAAGCCTCAGATTGTACTGGACATAACACTGAGAGATAGTTCTATCTGAAGTCTCAGATTGTACTGGACATAACACTGAGAGATAGTTCTATCTGAAGCCTCAGATTGTACTGTACATAACACTGAGAGTTAGTTCTATCTGAAGCCTCAGATTGTACTGGACATAACACTGAGAGATAGTTCTATCTGAAGCCTCAGATTGTACTGTACATAACACAGAGAGAAAGTTCTATCTGAAGTCTCAGATTGTACTGGACATAACACTGAGAGATAGTTCTATCTGAAGCCTCAGATTGTACTGGACATAACACTGAGAGATAGTTCTATCTGAAGCCTCAGATTGTACTGTACATAACACTGAGAGATAGTTCTATCTGAAGTCTCAGATTGTACTGTACATAACACTGAGAGATAGTTCTATCTGAAGCCTCAGATTGTACTGTGCATAACACTGAGAGATAGTTCTATCTGAAGCCTCAGATTGTACTGTACGTAACACTGAGAGATAGTTCTATCTGAAGCCTCAGATTGTACTGTACGTAACACAGAGATAGTTATATCTGAAGCCTCAGATTGTACTGTACGTAACACTGAGAGATAGTTCTATCTGAAGCCTCAGATTGTACTGTACGTAACACAGAGATAGTTATATCTGAAGCCTCAGATTGTACTGTACGTAACACTGACGATAGTTCTATCTGAAGCCTCAGATTGTACTGTACGTAACACTGAGAGATAGTTCTATCTGAAGCCTCAGATTGTACTGTACGTAACACAGAGATAGTTATATCTGAAGCCTCAGATTGTACTGTACGTAACACTGAGAGATAGTTCTATCTGAAGCCTCAGATTGTACTGTGCATAACACTGAGAGATAGTTCTATCTGAAGCCTCAGATTGTACTGTACATAACACTGAGAGATAGTTCTATCTGAAGCCTCAGATTGTACTGTACGTAACACTGAGAGATAGTTCTATCTGAAGCCTCAGATTGTACTGTACGTAACACAGAGATAGTTATATCTGAAGCCTCAGATTGTACTGTACGTAACACTGAGAGATAGTTCTATCTGAAGCCTCAGATTGTACTGTACGTAACACTGAGAGATAGTTCTATCTGAAGCCTCAGATTGTACTGTACGTAACACTGAGAGAGAGTTCTATCTGAAGCCTCAGATTGTACTGTGCATAACACTGAGAGATAGTTCTATCTGAAGCCTCAGATTGTACTGTACATAACACTGAGAGATAGTTCTATCTGAAGCCTCAGATTGTACTGTACATAACACAGAGAGAAAGTTCTATCTGAAGCCTCAGATTGTCCTGTACATAACACTGAGAGATAGTTCTATCTGAAGCCTCAGATTGTATTGTACATAACACTGAGAGATAGTTCTATCTGAAGCCTCAGATTGTACTGTGCATAACACTGAGAGATAGTTCTATCTGAAGCCTCAGATTGTACTGTACATAACACTGAGAGATAGTTCTATCTGAAGCCTCAGATTGTACTGTACATAACACTGAGAGATAGTTCTATCTGAAGCCTCAGATTGTACTGTGCATAACACTGAGAGATAGTTCTATCTGAAGCCTCAGATTGTACTGTACGTAACACAGAGAGATAGTTCTATCTGAAGCCTCAGATTGTACTGTACGTAATACTGAGAGACAGTTCTATCTGAAGCCTCAGATTGTACTGTACATAACACTGAGAGATAGTTCTATCTGATGACTCGAGCTAAGACTGTACTGTACGTAATGCTGAGAGATTGATCCGTGTGATGCCCTCTACGAAGATTGTTCTGTCCATGAGCTGTACATAAGATCTGCTCCAACCTGGATTAAGCAGACTATATCAACCCTGATTGACGTTAACTTCATCTAAAAACCACGACCATGATACCCAGAAGACAATAAGATATAAGAGCAGAATGAGGCCATTGGGCCCATCGAGCCGGTTCCACCATTCAATTCTGGCTGATAAGCTTCTCAAACCCATTCTCCTGCTTTCTCCCCGTAACCCTTGATCGCTGTACCAGTCAAGAACCTATTTATCTCCCATTAAATACATTCAATGATCTGGCCTCCACAGCCTTGTGTGGCAATGAATTCCACAGATTCACCACCCTCTGGCTGAAGAAATTCCTCCTTGTCCCAGTTCTGAAGTAAGAAGTCTCACAACAGCAGGTTAAAGTCCCACAGGTTTATTTCGAATCACGAGCTTTCGGAATGCTGCTCCTTCATCAGGTGAGTGGGAAACTGGTGGATGCGCGATTAATTCACTCGGGAGGCTGGATCGTACCCGGGAAATAAAGGCTTTTATTAGTAACAAGAATGGAGCATACTGCTTAACAATACAATCCCAGACTAAAGGGTCACTAGGAGGTGCAGTGACCTTTATACTCCTATAGGTAGGCGGAGCCAACCGGAGTGTACCACAGAACAATATCAACAGGTGGAACACCCCAAACCTAACCCCAACAGTAACAAGAGTAACATATGTACAAGTACCCATAGTGGTAACCATCTATGGTTCAGTACCCATAGTGGTAACCATCTATGGTTCACCACACTGGTGTTGTGAGACTTCTTACTGCGCACACCCCAGTCCAACACCACCATCTCCACATCACATTTCTAAAGGGACGTCCCTTTCCTCTGAGTCTGTGCCCTCGGATCCAAGTCTCCCCGACTCATGGAAACATCTTCCCCAAGTGCACTCTATCCAGGCCTTTCATTATTCTGTAAGTTTCAATGTTATCCCCTTCCTCATACTTCCAAACTGCATCGAGTGTGGACCCCCAGTCCTCAGACGCTCCTCATGCGTCAAGTCTTTCATTCCCCGGATCATTCTTGTGAACATGCTCTGGACCCTCTCCAAGGCCAGCACATCCTTCCTTAGATACGGGGACCAAAATTGCTAACATTATTCTGAATGCGGTCAGACCAGTGTCTTATAAACCCTCAGCAGTACACCCCTGCTTTTGTATTCTCGTCGTCTCGAAATTAACGGGAGCAGAGTGATCTCTGCTATATCGAATTAATATTGACCCTATATTATTTCCAACTTTCCATACCTCCCTGACCCTCCACACCCCATCGAGGCTGTAACTGTTCTACTTTGGGGATAAAAAGTGTTGGATTGAAGGGGGTTAAGTGAAGCTGTTTGTTTAGTGACTGGAATTGATGTGAGTCTCCATGGATCCGATTAGTGTGCCTGGAGGGATTCCCCTCTTCTAATAATAAGGGATTCCGTTCAATGTGTTGTCCCATTGAGTCAGCGGGAGTGGCAACTCCGACACCAACAGAGATCAGCGGCTGTGGAGAGAGAGGGAGGGAGAGGAGAGATCAGAATCTGAGAACAATGAAGCGGAATGTTCCAACCAAGGACAGGAGTTTATTCCATTGGATTTCTCTGTTTACTGCAGATGATTGGTGGATAACATCAGCTGCTCGGATTGAATATCTACTGTACGTGATTCAACACTTTTACTATCCCCTCCTGGCGATTGTTGGTGTTCCGGGTAAGTCCCTGGCTGGAATTGTACCGGCCCGACCGCCACAGGAATCGGAGCAGGCAAGGGGCGGAGAATGGGAAGGTCTGTTGAACACGGGTGGGGGTTTGCAGCTTCAGGAAGAGTGAACCTGGAAAGTCCCGTCCCCTGTGTCCAGTTCCTAATTCTAGAAAGGCTGTTTAACTGTATTGATTTTCTTGTCATTTCCTGTACTGGGTTTGCTGCTCTTGTTGAATCTCTGTATCCGGTTATTAATTCTTGCAGCCACTGACAATTGTCTCAGGGTCTATGGGCTGGGATGTGTTCTGAGTGCTGTGACTTTCCATAGACATGTGACCTCAAACACTATTCCTTCGTGCGTAAAAGATTGAGACATAATCCTTTTCACCCTCTGCATACAACACCAGTTCACCCACCCAATCACCAGGTCGCAGAATCAATTTTATTGGTCATATCTGCACAGCAGGATCTCACAGAGAAAGAACATAGTTCATTAAATTTGAAATTTATTCATCAGTGTCACAAGTATGCGAACATTAACATTGCAATGAAGTTACTATAAAAATCGCCGAGTCACCACACTCCAGCGCCTGTTCAGATACACTGAGGGAGAATTTAGCACGGCCAATGCACCCAACCAGCACAACTTTCAGATAGTGGGAGGAAACCTGAGCACCCGGAGGAAACCCACGCAGACATGGGGAGAACATGCAGAATCTGCACAGACAGTGGCCAAGCCTGCAATTGAACCAGGACCTCTGGTGCTGTGAGGCAGCAACGCTATCCCCTGTACCACCACAAGCTCTCCGAGAGCAACAGGAACACAAACACACAGACACAGCCAAACGCACATACATTAATACACACATTTGTTGATAGAAGCAATCAGATTGAGACACTCCCACTCACACACAAATTCAAGAAGCAAAATTGCTGTAACACTCCAGAATAACACACACTTAGGAACACTCGTCAGGTACTCTGTTGCTCACACACAAACACGCACACACACACATGCATACTGGTACAGACAATATAGACACACGCAACACACACACGGGAGCGGGAGCGGCAGGATAACAGCTACTCCCTGTCCATTGATGGTGGGGTGATCAAGTAAAACCGCGTGACAGCCTGGAACTCAGGTCCACGTCCCATTTCTCACCTCTTGCAACCTTCACCGGCAATGGATAAACAGCGGATTCAGTCTCCTGCCCATTTCCGGCAAGAGGCTGAATTAATTATTTCAATTTATTTTAAAACAAATTTAAATGAAATTAGTGAGCCTGGGATGGAATTGTGCGCCACACTTGCCTTTGCAGCCTCACCGGGAGAGGTTGGGTCCGGTGAGGAAAACAGCTGGCCACATGTATGAGGACGAGTCACGATGACCTCACCGGGAGAACTGAAGGCCATTGAGGACACCGGGCAAGGTCGAGGGCAAAGGTAGGTGCCCCTTGGGCAATGCCCACCGGGCAGTACCAGGGAGTGGGGCATGAGGTGGCGGGGTCTACAGGGGCGGAGCCTGAAGGTAGCGGGGCCGTCACTGAACGTAGTTGCTGGGTGGGAGAGGGTCCCATTACCACTCTGCCCGCTGTCTGTGGGGTGGGCTGGTCCCCGCTGCCACTCTACACGTGATTGGTGTTGGTAGGAAGGGGGGTCTCGCTGCCTCTCTGCATGGACAGTGGGGTAGGGAGGGGGTCTCGCTGCCTCTCTGCATGCCCAGTGGGGTAGGGAGGGGGGTCTCGCTGCCTGTGGTGAACCATAGATGGTTAGCACTATGGGTACTGAACGATAGATGGTTATCACTATGGGTACTTGTACATATGGTACTCTTGTTACTGTTGGGGTTAGGGTTGGGGTGTTCCACCTGTTGGTATTGTTCTGTGGTACACCCTGGTTGGCTCCGCCTACCGATAGGAGTATAAAGGTCACTGCACTGCCTATTGACCCTTTAGTCTGGGATTGTATTGTTAAGCAGTATGCTCTATTCTTGTTGCTAATAAAAGCCTTTATTTCCCGGGTACGATCCAGCCTCCCGAGTGAATTAATCGCGCATCAATTTGATTAGCAACAAATTTTGGTTGAAGAGAAAAAAAAACCATGGAGCAAATGTTAAAACCCGATCGGCTTACCTTAGATCCGCGTGCCGCTGGAGCGTCGAACACTTTCGACCATTGGTTGAAGTGTTTCCAGGATTATATCGACGCCTCAACAGCAATCCAAAAAGACGCCGATAGATTGCGGGTCCTCCACGCAAGGGTAACTGACACTGTGCATGCAACAATCCATGATGCCCAAGACTACAAAGGGGCCATCAAACTACTTAAGAAGCTGTACAACAAACCGCCAAACGAGATTCATGCTCGGCACCTACGAGCCACTCGACGGCGGCAGCCCGGTGAAACGACGGCACAGTACCTGCGCGAACTTCAGCAGCTAGCCAGAGCCTGCAATTGCAAACCAGTGTCGGCGGCCCAGTATACTAACGATCTGATCCGAGATGCGTTCGTGGCGGGAATCAGCTCATCCTATATTCGCCTGTGTCTGCTAGAGCAAGGTAACTTCGACCTAGCTAAGACGGTGGAATTGGCTGATGCGATGGAAACGGCCTCCAGAAGTCTTGAAACTTATCCCACCGACCACGTGGGAACATTGTGGCACGCAGAGCCACCGACTCAACTCTACCCAGCGGCTCCTAGCAACTGCGCAATCGTGCTTTCAACCTCGGACCTGACGGCGGCGGCAGCTCCAGGAGGCCCACGATGCTATTTCTGTGGATTGGCAAAGCACCCTCGTCAGCGATGTCCGGCCAGAACGGTATTTTGCTCCGCGTGTGGGAAGAAAGGGCACTATGCTAAAGTGTGCCGAGCGAAACCACCTTCAAAGCCAAGCAGTGCTGCGTGTGACTCTCCAGGATCTGTCTCCTCGTCTCCGGCTTCATCGAGGTCTTCAACCACGTGCGATTCATGAGCGCCGCCATTCCTGAGGATGACGACGCAAGACACGTGTGACCTGCGAGTGCCGCCACTTTCAACGCCATCGACCACGTGCGATCCATGGGCGCAGCCATTTTGGTCGACCCCGACCACAGACGACTAGCAGGGGTCATCATCATCGACCATCTCAGCTGCCTGCAGGTGCACTCAAGATTCAACGGTGGCGTCAATCATCCTGGACCAGGCCAAGCCTCACAGACTCGACAAGTCCATGATGGACATAGAGGTAAATGGACGCCTGATACATTGTCTGTTTGACAGCGGGAGCACGGAGAGTTTCATTCATCCAGACACCATGAAACGGTGCGGTCTCCGAGTACAGACTGTCAGACAGACAATTTCTATGGCGTCGAGGTCCCAATCTGTTACCATTCTTGGGAGCTGCGTGGTAAACCTAACGGTGCGGGGCGCAGTTTATGAGAACTTCAGGCTCCTCATGTTACCGCACCTTTGCGCTCCGATACTCCTGGGACTAGACTTTATGGTCCATCTGAGGAGTGTGACCCTGCAGTACGATGGGCCACTCCCTCCACTTTCAGTGGGAGAACAGCAGCCTCCAAATTGCCCAGCGCGCTCCACGTGCAGTCTCTCGACACTCAGAATCACCCCGCCGTCTTTATTTGAAAATCTTGTGCCAGGCTGCAAGCCCATCGCAACTAAGAGCAGGCGTTACAGTGCTGAGGATCAGATCTTTATTCGATCTGAGGTTCAGCGGCTCCTCAGGGAAGGGATCATTCAACCGAGCCCATGGAGAGCACAAGTCGTGGTAGTCAAGACTGGAGACAAGCCCCAGATGGTCATAGACTATAGTCAGACCATCAATAGGTACACGCAGCTGGACGCGTACCCTCTCCCGCGCATATCTGACATGGTCAACCAGATTGCGCAGTACCGGGTGTTCTCCACCATTGACTTGACGTCAGCCTATCACCAGCTCCCCATTCGCCCAGAGGACCGAAGGTATACGGCCTTTGAGGCGGATGGTCGTCTCTACCACTACTTAAGGGTCCCGTTTGGCGTCACTAATGGGGTCTCGGTCGTCCAGCGTGAGATGGACCGAATGGTGGACCAAAACGGGCTATGGGCTACCTTCCCGTACCTGGACAACATCACTATCTGCGGCCATGACCAGCAGGACCACGACGCCAACCTTCAGATGTTTTGACGCACTGCGGCTCTCCTGAACCTGACCTATAACAAGGAGAAGTGCGTATTCAGCAAGCACCGCCTAGCAATCCTCAGATACGTGGTGGAAAACGGGGTCATCAGCCCCGATCCAGACCGTATGCGTCCCCTCCTTGAACGTCCCCGACCCACTCGCATCAAAGCACTGAGAAGATGCTTAGGCTTCTTCTCGTACTATGCACAGTGGGTTCCCAATTACGCGGACAAAGCTCGTCCGCTCATAAAATCTACTTCTTTTCCCCTGACAGCAGAGGCTCGCCTAGCCTTTGAAGGGATAAAAGCCGACATCGCGAAAGCCACGATGCACGCTGTCAATGAGTCCATCCCCTTTCAGGTGGAGAGTGATGCATCTGATTTCGCCCTGGCCACCACACTTAACCAGGCGGGCAGGCCTGTCGCCTTTTTCTCTCGCACCCTCCAAGGCCCTGAAATTCGGCACTCCTCTGTGGAGAAAGCGGCTCAGGCCATTGTGGAGGCCGTACAGCATTGGCGCCATTATTTGGCTGGCAAACGGTTTACCCTGCTCCCGGACCAGCGGTCCGTGGCCTTCATGCTCAACAACACGTTAAGGGGTAAAATTAAGAATGATAAAATCTTGAGGTGGAGAATCGAACTCTCCACCTACAACTATGATGTCATGTACCGTCCGGGGAAGCTCAATGAGCCCTCAGATGCCCTGTCGTGTGGAACATGTGCCAGTGTGCAGGAGGACCGGTTACAGGCCCTCCACAATGATCTCTGCCATCCGGGGATCACTCGGCTCTTCCATTTTGTAAAGGCTCGGAATCTGCCCTACTCCATAGAGGATGTCAGGTCGATAACTCGAAGTTGCCAGGTATGTGCAGAGTGCAAGCCGCACTTCTATCGGCCTGACAGGGCACACCTCATTAAGGCCACTCGCCCTTTTGAACGACTGAGTGTCGACTTCAAAGGCCCCCTTCCTTCGACAGATCGGAATGTGTATTTCCTCAACGTGGTTGACGAATACTCCCGATTCCCCTTTGCCATCCCCTGTTCTGACATGTCCTCTGCCACGGTCATCAAAGCCCTGCGGAGTCTTTTTACCCTGTTCGGCTACCCCAGTTATATCCACAGTGATAGGGGTTCGTCATTTATGAGCGACGACTTGAGGCAATACCTGCTCTCTAAAGGAATTGCCTCAAGTAGGACTACGAGTTATAACCCCAGGGTTAATGGACAGGTCGAGAGAGAAAACGCTACAGTCTGGAAGGCTGTTTTACTGGCGTTAAGGTCCAGGGGTCTTCCAGTCTCCCGTTGGCAAGAGGTACTTTCTGATGCGCTCCATTCAATCCGGTCCCTCCTGTGTACGGCAACCAACGCTACCCCACATGAGCGGATGTTTACCTTCCCTAGGAAGTCTTCCTCTGGACCTCACTGCTGTCTTGGTTGACGTACTCAGGACCTGTCCTCCTGCGGCGGCATGTTAGGGCCCGCAAGTCCCACCCTTTGGTTGAACAGGTCCACCTCCTCCACGCCAACCCTCAATATGCCTATGTGGCATATCCTGACGGGCGAGAGGACACGGTCTCTATCAGAGATCTGGCGCCTGCAGGGGGCCTGGAAACCCCCGTCACTCCCTCACCCCTGGTTAGGATTCCTTTGCCCATTCTCTCCGCTCCTGACACGGCGCGGGCAGCATCGGGACCTCAAATTAATCTTCTTACTCCCGTGTACAGCTTGCCTGGGTCCAGGAGACTTTCATCACCTCGAGGTCCACAGGCGTGTGAGGAACTGGAGGAGTCACTGGACACCACCTCGGAGAGGGGGTCGTCACCACGGTCACCAGAACCGACACTGGAGCTGGTACTGCGGAGGTCGCAGAGACGGTGCGGACCTCCGATACGGCTGAACTTGTGAACATATGGACAGTTCGTATTGTCTCCTTACCCCACCGGCCTTTGTTTTTAAAGGAGGGGTGAATGTGGTGGACCATAGATGGTTACCACTATGGGTACTTGTACATATGTTACTCTTGTTACTGTTGGGGTTAGGGTTGGGGTGTTCCACCTGTTAGCATTGTTCTGTGGTACACTCCGGTTGGCTCCGCCTTCTTACAGGAGTATAAAGGTCACTGCTACTTCCTAGTAGCCCTTAGTCTGGGATAGTATTGTTAAGCAGCATGCTCTATTCTTGTTGTGAATAAAAGCCTTTATTCCCGGGTACGTCCTAGCCTCCCGAGTGAATTAATCGCGCATCAAAAACAAACACTGGAAGTTGTGATCTGTGCCAATCGAGTGTGAGATTACTATTTTTTCCTGTGTTGTGCTAACAGTGGCCACAATGCTGTGATCTCCTCTCCAGGGTACAGTTCTGTGTAAATATAATAGAGATTCTGTGCTGTCAAGGCATCAGGATCCCCCTCTGCCAATTGTTAGTATTGTCCAGAGGCAAGGGTCAAACCAGCCCTCTTTGGTACCAGCTCTGTTGCAGGGGTTGTCAGTAAACTGTCTGAGAGACGACAGATTACCATCTACAGGACTCCAGTCTGGATTTTCTGTCAGGGTTTACTCCCTCATCCTTGTAGCTGAGTGAGGGTCAATGTTGTGGACTCTCCGGAAAGCTCTCTCCCAAATGTATAGCACTGTGTTGCTACTATGGAGCAGCGCGGTGACACAGTGGTTAGCACTGCTGATTCACAGCGTCAGGGACCTGGGTTCAATTCCAGGCTTGGGTCACTGTCTGTGTGGAGTTTGGACCTTCTCCCCGTGCCTGTGTGGGTTTCCTCCGGATGCTCCACTTTCCTCTCACACTGCAAAAGACCTGCTGGATTTTTAAAAACAGATTTCAGTGATTTTATGTGTGTGCATTCTTTTTCATTTCAACCCATCCTCAGTCCAAATGATAACTTCTTTCCCTGAATCCTGTCTAATTTTATTCTTTATTTCCCTTCCTGACAGTGAACATAATCACAATTGTGACACTGACGAGCAGAAACTGTGGTCTGTCCAAATGTGTGACTCGTTACCTGGTGGCCATGTCAGTGGGGGATCTGCTGGTCGTTATCCTCGACCTGATATTCAGACACATTCCCATTCTTTATCGGGAACAGTTTGATTTCCTGCGCTGGGTCCCCGTGTGTAACATCCACGCCGTCCTGCTTTATGCAGCCACTGACTGTTCTGTCTGGTTCACCGTCACTTTCACCTTTGATCGATTTGTGGCCATTTGCTGCCCCAAGCTGAAGAGTAAATATTGCAGTGAGAAATCGGCGGCTGTGGTTCTGGGAACAGTGACGGTGCTGAGCTGTTTAAAGAACATTTTCTGGTATTTTATGCTAGTAAATGAATATCAGCTGATGAACGAACCCTGGTTTTGTGATTACACAATGGATGTTCTGTACTCTCCGGTCTGGGTAACAATCGAGTTCCTCCACAACATTCTAACCCCGACTGTCCCGTTCGTCCTGATTCTGCTGCTCAACCTTTTCACCGTCAGACACATTTTCGTGAGCAGCAGAGCCCGCAGGAGACTCCGGGCTCACAGCAGTGGGGAGAATCCCAGAGACCCAGAGATGGAGAGTCGCAGGAAATCCATCATTTTACTGTTTGTTATCTCAGCCAACTTCATCCTCTTATGGTCGACATTAATGGTTTATACTATATGGATTCGGATGAATGATTTGGGCTATGGGTCGGTATGGTTAGATGATTTTGTTCTGGAATTGGGCTTCATGCTGCAACTCACAAGTTGTTGTACAAACACTGCCATTTATGCTGTGACACAGACTCACTTCAGGCAGCAGCTAATAAATCTGCTGAAATATCCCTTTACTTCAATTCTTCAACTCATTTGATCCTGAGAGGAAACTACAACTACCTCAATCTTCCTATTGGACTTTCAAACTATAAATAACAAACAGCCTCACAGAGACAGAGAGAGTGACAGTTAAAGAGAGAGAGAGGGCAGTGAGAGCAAAAGTGAGAATGATAGAGAGACGGAGATTGACAGAGAGAGGGAAGGGCATAAATACATGGAGCGTGACAGATTTTGAAAGAGTTTCTAACAGATACAGTGAAAGAAAAAGAGAGAGCGAGAGAGGGAGAGACAGAGAGAGATAGACAGAAAGGACAGAGACAGATAGGGACTCCCACAGAGCGAGAAAAACAGGGACAGAGAATGGTGGAAATGGGGAGGGAGATGGACAGGGAATGAGAAAGGGAGACAGAGGGAGATAGATAGGAAGATGTAATGAGAGAGGGAGACTAAGACGGAAAGGGAGACAGAAAGGGAGGCAGAGAGAAACAGAGACAGAGACAGAGAGCGTCAGTGAATTTGAAACAGTGAGACTGAATGAGTACAATGGACACAGCAAGAGCAAAAGACAGTGCGAGGTAGAGAGAGAGAAAGACAGAGAAATAAGAAAAGGGGGACAGAGAAGGAGAGTGAGACTGAGAGGCGGGAGGAGACACAGAAGAAGAGTGGAGAGAGAAGGTGAGTGAGGGAGATGCAGAGAGACAGTAAGAGACACAGAGAAACAGGCAGAGAGACAGAGAGACAGGGGGATACAGAGAGAGGGATGCACAGAGAGACAGAGAGAGAGACATACTTAATGACTTTAACGATAACCATCAGGTGGAGTTATTGGAATATGAGCTCCCTGATTGAGACAGTTCATGCTGTCCAATCCGGGTGCCCTGCAGACGTATATAATATGGTGTGTCTAGGTTACCGGAATTCAGGGTGTGTACACTCTGGGTGTGGATGTGATGGACTGGTGCTTTTATCATTAGACTATTAATATAGAAACTCAGCTCATGTTCTGGGCACCCGGGTTCGAATCCCGTCACAGCAGATGGTGGAATTTGAATAAATATATCTGGAATTCAGAATCAGCTGGTGACCACGAAAGCATTGCCGATTTTCGGAAAAACCCATCTGGTTCACCAATGTCCCAGGGAAGGAAATCTGTCGTCCTTATGTGGTCAGGACTAAATGTAACTCCAAGTGGTTGACACTTAATTGCCCTCTGAACATGGGCAACTAGGGTTGGGCAATAAATGCTGGGTGGCCAGCGACACCCAAGTCCCAAGAGTGAATACAAATACTTTGTACTGGGAAATTTTAAACAAACGGTAAACTGTTTCTCACAGCTGGATAAATACCCAATCTCTCTGATTGAGGACTTAGCTTCAAAGCTGGCAGGAGGATTCTTGTTTCCAATCATGAACTTATTCACGTGCACTTATACTGACAGCGAGATGAGGTTTCCCAGCGATATTCAACCATTCATACTCAGAGGAAGTTTAACATTTATAAAGTGTCAAATGTAGGCTTACATTAACACTGCAATGAAGTTAATGTGAAAATCGCCTAGTCGCCACACACAGGTGCCTGTCCGGGTACACTGAGGGAGAATTGAGCATGGCCAACGCAACTAACCAGCACGCCTTTCAGACTGCGGGAGAAAGCCGGAGAAACCAGATGAAACCCATGCAGATACGGTGAGAATGTGCAGACTCCGCACAGTCATTGACCCAAGCCAGGAACTGAACCCAGGTCTCTGGTGTTATGAGGCAGCAGCGCTAACCACTGTGACACCTCGTCAATGGTGGCAGTTCGGGGAAAGAAATTCCAGAAGTACCTGCATGGCGGCGCAGCCCATAACATTGGCCCATATCCAGCTGTGGGCTTTATTACTGTCCGCCTACCATTATCCAGGAGGCTGAGTCACTGACGCCAATGCCTTGAATTGGCTACGATTAACAGACACTTGTCGTACCCACAATGGAAGAGATTGTAATCATGAACTTTTTCAAAACTCTCCCAGTGGCTGCCAATAATATTCGGCTGTGGAGGCAAAATTACCCATTCCTGAATGAATTGAAGCAGCGAGTGCTGATGGGGGAATCCGAAAGGCCGTTACAGCCTGAATTGCACCCATATTGGAATGATAAATAAAATCCACAACCCTACCAACCGTCGTGTCGTTGACAAACTTACCAACCCATCCCTCCACTTCCTCACCCCCAGGTCATTAATGAAAATGACAAACAGCAAGGGTCCCAGAACAGATCCCTGGGGCGCACCACTGGTGACCGACCTCCATTTAGAAAAAGACCCATCTATCCCCACTCTCTGCCTCCTTTGGGCAAGCCAGTTCTGGATCCACAGGGCAGCAGCACCTTGGATCCCATGCCCTCTCACTTTTCATGCACGCTTACTTTCAGTTACTGATGCACACGGACACCAAGGTCTCGCTGAGTATCCGCCTCTCTCAATTTACACCCATTCAAATAATAATCTGCCTTCCTATTATTGCTGCTAAAGTGGATAACCTCACATTTACCCACATTTTACTGCAACTGCTTTGCACATGCCCACACATTGAGCCTGTTCAAATCACACTGAAGCATGTCCACATGCTTCTCATAGCTCACCCTCACCCACCTTTCATCATCTGTAAAGTTGGAGATGATACATTTAGTTCCATTTTCAGAATAATTAATATATAATGTGAACAGTTGGGGTCCGTGCACAGATTCCTGTGGTACCCCACTAGACACGGACTGCTAATCAGAAAAAGGCCCATTTATTGCCAACTTTTTTCTTTCTATCTGCGAACCAGCTTTCTATCCGTCTCAAAACATTGCCTGCATTCCCATGTGCTTTCACTTCACTTGGCAGTCTGTTCCGTGAGACCTTGTCGAAAGCCTTCTGAAAGTCTCAATAAACCACATCCACTGGTTCTCCTCAGTGAACTCTACTGATTGCATCCTCAAAAAATTCCAATGGATTCTTCAAACAAGATTTCCCCTCTGTAAATCCATGCTGACTTTGTCTGATTTTCCCACTGCCTTCCAAGTGCTGAGTTATGAAATCATTGATAAATCCTCCAGCTCCAACTTCCCCTGTGCTGACGATAGGTTCACTGGGATCAGTATATCTTTATCACTGATCATGTGTCTGTAAAATGCTGACATGTAGATCAGTCACAGAGTAACAGCGTAGAGCAGCTCACACACGGATTTAGACAACTACAAGGGTAATAGTCACTTACCAGGAACACCAATAGCTCCATGGATCAGGTGGGATATTTTCTTCACCATGTTTTTGAGGAAGAGAAGGTGTTACAGGCTAATAGGCAGGAGGAAGTAGATGTTCGGAGGGAGGATGTACGAGCAGTTTTGAATAAACTGAAGGTCGATAAGTCCCCTGGGCCTGATGAAATTATATCCTAGGATTCTTTGGGAGGTAAGGGTTCAGATTGCAGAGCCTTTGGCTTTGATCTTTGGGTCCTCACTGTCCACGGGGATGGCGCCTGAGGACTGGAGAGTGGCGAATGTTGTTCCTCTGTTTGAGAAAGGGAACAGAAATGACCCTGGTAATTATAGGCCGGTTAGTCTTACTTCGGTGGTTGGTAAGTTGATGGAAAAGGTCCTTAGGGATGGGATTTACAACCATTTAGAAAGATGCGGATTAATCCGGGATAGTCAGCACGGATTTGTGAAGGGCAAGTCGTACCTCACAAATTTGATAGAATTTTTTTGAGTAGGTAACTCAGTGTGTTGATGAAGGTAGGGCAGTTGATGTCATATACATGGATTTTAGTAAGGCGTTTGATAAGATCCCCCATGGTCGGCTTATGATGAAAGTAAGGAGGTGTGGGATAGAGGGAAAGTTGGCCGATTGAATAGGTAACTGGCTGTCTGATCGAAGACAGAGGGTGGTGGTGGATTGAAAATTTTCGGACTGGAGGCAGGTTGCTAGTGGAGTGCCACAGGGATCAGTGCTTGGTCCTCTGCTATTTGTGATTTTTATCAATGACTTGGAGGAGGGGGCTGAAGGGTGGATCAGTAAATTTGCTGATGACACCAAGATTGGTGGAGTAGTGGATGAGGTGGCGGGCTGTTGTAGACTGCAAAGAGACATAGATAGGATGCAGAGCTGGGCTGAAAAATGGCAGATGGAGTTTAACCCTGATAAATGTGAGGTGATTCATTTTGGTAGGACTAATTTAAATGTGGATTACAGGGTCAAAGGTAGGATTCTGAAGACTGTGGAGGAACAGAGAGATCTTGGGGTCCATATCCACAGATCGCTGAAGGTTGCCACTCAAGTGGATAGAGCTGCGAAGAAGGTCTATAGTGTGTTAGCTTTTATTAACAGGGGGTTGGAGTTTAAGAGCCGGGGGTTATGCTGCAACTGTACAGGACCTTGGTGAGACCACATTTGGAATATTGTGTGCAGTTCTGGTCACCTCGCTGTAAGAAGGATGTGGAAGCGCTGGAAAGAGTGCAGAGGAGATTTACCAGGATGCTGCCTGGTTTGGAGCGTAGGTCTTATGAGGAAAGGTTGAGGGAGCTAGGGCTGTTCTCTCTGGAGCGGAGGAGGTTGAGGGGAGACTTAATAGAGGATTATAAAATGATGAAGGGGATAGACAGAGTGAACGTTCAAAGACTATTTCCTCAGGTGGATGGAGCTATTACAAGGGGGCATAACTATAGGGTTCATGGTGGGAGATATAGGAAGGATATCCGAGGTAGGTTCTTTACGCAGAGAGTGGTTGGGGTGTGGAATGGACTGCCTGCAGTGATAGTGGAGTCAGACACTTTCGGAACATTTAAGCGGTTATTGGATAGGCACATGGAGCACACCAGGATGATAGGGAGTGGGATAGCTTGATCTTGGTTTCAGAGAAAGCTCGGCACAACATCGTGGGCCGAAGGGCCTGTTCTGTGCTGTACTGTTCTATGTTCTATTTGAAATTCCTGATACATTTTCAACGTGAAGTAATGTGTCCCTTCGCTCTGCAGGTAATCTCTGTGTTAACTCCGTGATGATACATTCCCAAGGACATTCATATGTACCCTGTGGTATCGCCTCTGGGATACTGACATTGCAAAATCGCTCATCTTCGAGTTTCTTCAAATTAACAAACACGTGACGACACTGATTGAGGTTGTGGAATATATTTATTTCTGCGATTGAATTGCTGCCAATCAAAGAATGGACAATGCTGATCACATTAATTAATTTGTAACATTCGAGGCTATGTTACCCACCAAAGGTATTGTCATCTAAAACATAACTCTCAAGATCCCACGTTGCCTCAGCGTTATCTTTCACCTGTCTGTGACCTTTCAATGATTCAATTCCAAATGTTAGAGTGTCTCTCCGGGCTGTTCCACTCTCTCCTGGGATATAGTTACCCTCTTTATCTCTGGGAATACACTGAATCCATTCGGGTCCTATAATTGTGACTCCAATTTCAGATTTAATCTGCAGTAAATTCGTAAACGTGGACCACAGCAACTGAATCTATCCCCTCCAGCTCCATGTTTCCCAGCAGCCCAGATGAGATGTCCCGAACCGGAGCACCGGTCAGGCAACACAGCCTTCGGGACTCTCAATCCTGGTCACAGAGAAAAGTGTCTATTCCCCTGACGAACTATCCCCATTTATAACTAGATTTCCCTTTTCTCCTCCCTCTTGAATGGTTCCCTGAACCCCCGTGCTATTGTTCAATTGCTCAGCCTCCTTGCGGCTCCCGCCCACGTCCGCACAGGAAGCCAGTGTCACAAACATGTTTGTTTAATCATTCGAAGGACATGGGCGTCCCTGGCTGACCAGCATTTACTGCCTGTCCCGAGTTGACCTTGGAGAGCAGTTGAGAGTTAAACACATTGCTGTGGCTCTGGAGCCACATGTAGGCCAGACCTGATAAGGACGGCAGATTTCCTTCCCGAAACGACGTTAGTGAACCAGATGGGGTTTTCCGACAATAGAGAATGGTTTTATAGTCATCAGTAGATTTTTGACTCCAGATACATTTTAGTGAATTCAAATTCGACCAGCTGCTGTGACCGGATTCGAACGCGGGTCCCCAGAACATTAACAATATTGGGAGCCCTTCCTGAAGCTTTCACGTCAGCAGGAGCTGCTCAGAAAATTCCCTGAGTGTTCCTTCCAAGGCCTTACTCACCTCACCGCTGCTTCCGTTGGTCCCACGTCACTTTCTGAACTGTAATGTCTGGTCGACACCTACCCGCACTGGACCTGGTCGTAAGGGACCGGGCAGTAAGGGACACAAGACACAGCAATACCTCTCCACCCACTTCCCTAAACTCCCACACTTACCCCAACTCTCAGTGCTTCACTCTCTGCAGCTTGCACTCTGTGGAGCTCCCTGAGTGGGCACATTTCACAGGCCTCAGTTCGGTAGCTTATATTTGCCCGTGTCCAACTCATGAACCTGATTGAAGTCATTGCACCCCCTCCCCCTCTAGGTCTGAGTAACCGCCGAGGACTGACCACTTTGGAAGCCTTTTTTGGAGTTTCAATGCTGAGTCCGGTTCCTGCTGCTCAGCCTCGGAAGTGAGTGGGGTTCAGCAGACCGGAGCTCGCCTCTTCCACCATGAGCCTTGTGGCCCGAGTTCCCTTTATCGGGTGACAATGTGATCGAGAGGCTAAACCCACTGTGTCCATTTCAGACTCCGAGGTTCCCACTGGCGGAGATGGAGAACAGGAGCCGGAGTGCCTGGAATTCTTTCCAAAGTTCCCGGTCTGCTGGGAATTGATTGTTCAGGCACGGCTTGGGGCTTCATGGCTTGCAGATGATTGAAGCATTCCCACAGGATGGTATCTCCCAAGCGGACTCGATAGGAAACTGGCCCTGTTCCAGACTCGACCGTGCCTCATAACCACGCGGATCCATTGCCATGATTCTTTACCAATAACCTATCACCTGCCTTTAGGTGCCTGTCCCGGCTGATGGGATCAACACTGGGTGTCTTGATGCCTTGCGAACCTCCCACCCTTGGGAATATCAGACTCAACCCTGGGCGGAGTCATCTTCTCATGACCAACTCTGCTGGGGCTATTCTGGTAGTTGAATGGGTGGTCGGGGGGAGGCGAGGGGTGGGGGGGAGGGGGGTGGTTTGGGGGGTGTTGTCCTGTAATTGAAGATGAATCTGGATGGTTTGGTGTCCATGGAGGCTGTGGGATGTTTTTTTGAACCTCCTTTTACTATTTGGGCCGCTCTTTCTGCCAGGCCGTTGGATGATGGGTAATATGACACTATCCTAACGTGTTAATTTCTGATCAACTTCATCAAATGCACAAATTCCTGGCTGATGAAGGGTGGTCCATTTTCAGAAACTAACATTTCCGGGATCCCGGGTGTCAAGAAAGAGGTGTGAAGTTTCTCCACTCTTGTCCTTGTGTTTGAGTAACTCACCCTGTGTACGGCCATCCATTTTGAATCAGCATCTACCATTACCAGGAACATAGACCCCATGAACGGACCGGCACTGTCCATGTGCAGCCACGTCTATGGCCGTCCTGGCCATTCCCAAGTGTGAAGTGCAGTGACTGGTGATAGTTCTGCCCTTGTTGATATTGCCAACACTGACCCACGCGCAAATATCCGTCCCCATACCTGGCCACCAACAGTGCAACTTGGAGGATCTTCAGTTTGCCACTCCTGGGTGGCCATGGTAAAGTTCACCATGGGATGGTGACCCTGGCTCAGGATGACACTCTTGAACCCCATAGGCGTGTGCCATCTTCCACAGTCAGCTGCTCTCTGCCATTCCAATATGGGTGCAATTCAGGCTGTAATGGCCTTTTGGATTCCCCCATCAGCACTCGCTGCTTCAATTCATTCAGGAATGGGTAATTTTGCCTCCACAGCCGAATATTATTGGCAGCCACTGGGAGAGTTTTGAAAAAGTTCATGATTACCATCTCTTCCATTGTGGGTACGACAAGTGTCTGTTAATCGTAGCCAACTCAAGGCATTGGCGTCAGTGACTCAGCCTCCTGGATAATGGTAGGCGGACAGTAATAAAGCCCACAGCTGGATATGGGCCAATGTTATGGGCTGCCCCGCCATGCAGGTACTTCTGGAATTTCTTTCCCCGAACTGTCACCATTGACGAGGTGTCACAGTGGTTAGCGCTGCTGCCTCATAACACCAGAGACCTGGGTTCAGTTCCTGGCTTGGGTCAATGTGCGGAGTCTGCACATTCTCACCGTATCTGCATGGGTTTACTCTCGTTACTCCGGTTTTCTCCCGCAGTCTGAAAGGCGTGCTGGTTAGGTGCGTTGGCCATGCTCAATTCTCCCTCAGTGTACCCAGACAGGCACCTGTGTGTGGCGACTAGGCGATTTTCACATTAACTTCATTGCAGTGTTAATGTAAGCCTACATTTGACACTTTATAAATGTTAAACTTCCTCTGAGTATGAATGGTTGAATATCGCTGGGAAACCTCATCTCGCTGTCAGTATAAGTGCACGTGAATCAGTTCATAATCGGATACAAGAATCCTCCTGCCAGCTTTGAAGCTAAGTCCTCAATCAGAGAGATTGGGTATTTATCCAGCTGTGAGAAACAGTTTACCGTTTGTTTAAAATTTCCCAGTACAAAGTATTTGTATTCACTCTTGGGACTTGGGTGTCGCTGGCCACCCAGCATTTATTGCCCATCCCTAGTTGCCCATGTTCAGAGGGAAATTAAGTGTCAACCACTTTGAGTCGCATTTAGTCCTGACCACATAAGGACGACAGATTTCCTTCCCTGGGACATTGGTGAACCAGATGTGTTTTTCCGAAAATCGGCAATGCTTTCATGGTCACCAGCTGATTCTGAATTCCAGATATATTTATTCAAATTCCACCATCTGCTGTGACGGGATTCGAACCCAGGTGTCCAGAACATGAGCTGAGTTTCTATATTAATAGTCTAATGATAAAACCACCAGTCCATCACATCCACACCCAGAGTGTACACACCCTGAGTTCCGGTAACCGAGACACACCATATTATATACGTCTGCAGGGCTCCCGGATTGGACAGCATGAACTGTCTCAATCAGGGAGCTCATATTCCAATACCTCCACCTGATGGTTATCGTTAAAGTCATTAAGTATGTCTCTCTCTCTGTCTCTTTCTGTCTTTCTGTGCAACCCTCTCTCTGTATCACCCTGTCTCTCTGTCTCTCTCTCTCTCTGCCTGTTTCTCTGTGTCTCTTACTGTCTCTCTGCATCTCCCTCACTCACCTTCTCTCTCCACTCTTCTTCTGTGTCTCCTCCCCCTCTCAGTCTCACTCTCCTCCTCCCTCTCTTTCTCTGTCCCCCTTTTCTTATTTCTCTATCTTTCTCTCTCTCTCCCTCGCTCTGTATTTTGCTCTTGCTGTGTCCATTGTACTCATTCAGTATCACTGTTCCAAATTCGCTGACGATCTCTTGTCTCTGTCTCTGTTTCTCTCTGCCTCCCTTTCTGTCTCCCTTTCCATCTTAGTCTCCCTCTCTCATTGCATCCTCCCATCTGTCTCCCTCTGTCTCCCTTTCTCATTCCCTGTCCATCTCCCTCCCCATTTCCCCCAATCTCTGTCCCTGTTTTTCTCGCTCTGTGAGAGTCCCTATCTGTCTCTGTCCTTTCTCTCTGTCTCTCTCTCTGTTTCTCTCTCTCTCACTCTCTCTGTTTCTTTCACTGTATCTGTTAGAAACTCTTTCAAAATCTGTCATGCTCCATGTGTTAATGCCCTTGCCTCTCTCTGTCAATCTCCGTCTCTCTATCACTCTCATTTTTGCTCTCACTGCCCTCTCTCTCTCTTTATCTGTCACTATCTCTGTCTCTGTGAGGCTGTTTGTTATTTATAGTTTGAAAGTCCAATCAGAAGATTCAGGGGTCTTGTAGTTGTAGTTTCCTCTCAGGGTCTAATGAGTTGAAGAATTGAAGTAAGGGGATATTTCAGCAGGTTTATTAGCTGCTGCCTGAAGTGAGTCTGTGTCACAGCATAAATGGCAGTGTTTGTACAACAACTTGTGAGTTGCAGGATGAAGCCCAATTCCAGGACAAAATTATCGAAAAGTACCGACCGATAGCCCAAAGAATACATCCGACGCCATATTGAACAAACCATTAATGTCGACCACAAGAGGATGAAGTTGGCTGAGATAACAAACAGTAAAATGATGGATTTCCTGCGACTCTCCATCTCTGGGTCTCTGGGATTCTCCCCACTGCTGTGAGTCCGGAGTCTCCTGCGGGCTCTGCTGCTCACGAAAATGTGTCTGACGGTGAAAATGTTGAGCAGCAGAATCAGGACGAACGGGACACACGGGGTTAGAATGTTGTGGAGGAACTCGATTGTTACCCAGACCGGAGAGAACAAAATAACTGCTGTGGCCAAACAAAACCAGGGGATGTTCCCCAGCCAATATCTATTTAATAACATAAAATACCAGAAAATGTTCTTTAAACAGCTCAGCACCGTCACTGTTCCCAGAACCACAGCCGCCGATTTCTCACTGCAATATTTACTTTTCAGCTTGGGGCAGCAAATGGCCACAAATCGATCAAAGGTGAAAGTGACGGTGAACCAGACAGAACAGTCAGTGGCTGCATAAAGCAGGACGGCTTGGATGTTACACACGGGGAGCGACAGCAGGAAATCAAACTGTTCCCGATAAAGAATGGGAATGTGTCTGAATATCAGGTCGAGGATAACGACCAGCAGATCCCCCACTGACATGGCCACCAGGTAACGAGTCACACATTTGGACAGACCACAGTTTCTGCTCATCAGTGTCACAATTGTGATTATGTTCACTGTCAGGAAGGGAAATAAAGAATAAAATTAGACAGGATTCAGGGAAAGAAGTTACCATTTGGACTGAGGATGGGTTGAAATAAGAAAGAATGCACACACATAAAATCACTGAAATCTGTTTTTAAAAATCCAGCAGGTCTTTTGCAGTGTGAGAGGAAAGTGGAGCATCCGGAGGAAACCCACACAGACACGGGGAGAAGGTCCAAACTCCACACAGACAGTGACCCAAGCCTGGAATTGAACCCAGGTCCCTGACGCTGTGAATCAGCAGTGCTAACCACTGTGTCACCGTGCTGCTCCATCGTAGCAACACAGTGGTATACATTTGGGAGAGAGCTTTCCGGAGAGTCCACAACATTGACCCTCACTCAGCTACAAGGATGAGGGAGTAAGCCCTGACAGAAAATCCAGACTGGAGTCCTGTAGATGGTAATCTGTCGTCTCTCAGACAGTTTACTGACAACCCCTGCAACAGAGCTGGTACCAAAGATGGCTGGTTTGACCCTTGCCTCTGGACAATACTAACAATTGGCAGCGGGAGATCCTGATGCCTTGACAGCACAGAATCTCTATTATATTTACACAGAACTGTACCCTGGAGAGGAGATCACAGCATTGTGGCCACTGTTAGCACAACACAGGAAAAAATAGTAATCTCACACTCGATTGGCACAGATCACAACTTCCAGTGTTTGTTTTTGATGCGCGACTCGTGTTTATCAACTAGAGCCTCAGCCTGCAACACCATTAGTCCTACGAAACTCATGTCCAAAGTCCGTGGCCCTGGGCTTGGCTCCTGCCTCTGCAATTGGATCCTCAACTTCCGAATCCATAGACAGCAAAATTAAGGACATTCAACAACATCTCCTTCACAATCATCCTGAACAGCGGTGCCCCGTAAGGCTGCGTCCTCAGCCCCTTACTATACTCCTTATACACTGGTGACTGTGTGGCCAAATTCCCCTCCAACTCCATTTCCAAGTTTGCTGATGACATCTGCAGTGGGTCGGAGGAAGAGACAGAGAATCTGGTGAACTGGGGTGACAACAATAATCTCTTCCTTAATGTCAACAAAGCAAATCGACTTTTGGAAGCCTAGTGGAGTACATGCCCCGATCTACATCAATGGGGTGAAGTTGAAATAGTCGAGAGCTTCACGTTTTAGGGTCCACATCACGAAAAACCTTTCCTGGTTCCTCCATGACGTCCCTATAATTAAAAAAGTCTCCGAACGCCTCTATTTTCTCAGAGGTTTACAGACATTTGGCATGTCAGCTGTGACTCTCACCAACTTTTACAGATGCACCATAAATAACATTCTAGCTTGGTATGGCTCCTGCTCTGTCCAAGACTGCGAGAAACTTCAAAGCTTGGTGAATGCAGACCAGTCCATCACTCAAACCAACCTCCCACTCATTAACTCTGTCTAAACTTCCCGTTGCCTCACAAAAGCAACCAGCCTAATTCAGGAATAGCGCACCACGGACATCAACTCTTCCCACTTGTTCCATCAGAGGAAAAGATAAAGAATGTGTGAGGACATGGACCAACCAACTCATAGAATCATAGAATCACTACAGTGCAGAAGGGGGCCATTTGACCCATCGAGTCTACACCGACAACAATCCCACCTAGGCCCTATCCCCAAAGTCCCACATATGTACCCTGCTCATCCCCCAAACATACATATCCCAGGACGTTAATGGGCAGTTAACATGGCCAATCAACCTAACCTGCACATTTTGGAATGTGGGTGAAAACTGGAGCATCCGGAGCAAACCCATGCACATACGGGTAGAATGTGCAAATTCCACACAGACAGTGATCCAAGCCAGGAATCGAACTCAGGTTCCTATGATACAGCAGCGCTAACCATTGTGCCACCATGCTGCCGACTCAGGAACAGCTTCTCTGCTGCCATCAGACGTTTGAATGGACCCACATTGCATTCAGATGATCTTTTACTACATCCTAGCTATGACTGCAACATTACATTCTGCACTCTCTCCTTCTCTATGTACATTATGCTTTGTCTGTATGGCACTCGAGCAACAACACTTTTCACTGTATATCCAATGTTACGAAATGCATCAAAAGGTTTGTCATGACATGAATCAATTCCGGCCTCCCAGATTGCCTGGATACACTACAGTTCACCTACCTCCCCAACAGGTCCACAGACACCATCTCCCTGGCCCAACACTAAACTCTGTAACACTGTAACCCTGAACATAGAGAAGGAGAGAGTGCAGAATGTAATGTTGGACTCAGAACTAGGGTGTAGAATAAGATCATCTGAATGCGATGTGGGTCCATTAAAACGGCAGATGGCAGCAGAGAAGAAGCTGTTCTTGAGTCGGCAGCATGGTGGCACAATGGTTAGCACTGCTGTCTCACAGGGACCTGAGTTCGATTCCCGGCTTGGATCACATATTTATTATATGTGAAAATAATAAACCAAATCAATTCAAATCAAATCAGTCTTTTGCATCTCAAGCTGAAACATCAGCACGATGTGCCCTGACCTTACCAATCAACTTATGCAGGTTGATGATGTACACCGGACGGCTGTGATCGAGGCTGCATTTACAAGGCTGAATGTGGACATTGGGGAGCTGCGAGAAACTGGACTTGCTCACAGTGGATTCTTTCCAGAGGAACACCACACGTTCTTGTAATAGGAGAAATCCCAACAGGCGAGATGTGAGAATGGAACAAAGTTTTTAAACAAAAGCTTCACTGGTGCTGATGGAATCCCAGGAATTGAAATTGGATACCTGATGCTGTGAGGGAGCAGTGCTAACCACTGTGCCAAACTGCCATCCTGCAAGGTGCCCTGGAGATATCCAATATCACGCTTAGGATACCATCATCACCATATCCGTAGTAGGGAAATGATTGGAAAACAATTTGAAGGACAGAATTAAACTCCACTTCGAGAGGTAAGGATTTATGAACAATAGTCAGCATTCCTTTGACAGGGGGAGATCATGTCTAACAATTCGCTGGAATATATTGAGGAGGTGACTGGATGAGGAGATGAGGGAAGTGCAGTCCATGTAGTCGACGTGTTCTTCAGAAAAGCTTTTGACAAATATGGGAGACTGAACAAGGAAGTGATTCCGATTGGAACCAGGTCAATTTGGTAAATTATATTCAAAATGGCTGAGTGGCAGAGGGCAGAGGGTGATGGTGGAAGGTTGTTTTTGTGACTGCAAGCCTGTGTTCAGTGGTGTTCCACAGGGATCGATGCTGGGTCCCTTGCTGTTTGTAGCGTACATTGATGGTCTAGACATGAATGTGTGAGGTGTGATCAGTAAGTTTGCAGATGATACAAAAATTGGTGGTGTGG
Source organism: Mustelus asterias (assembly GCF_964213995.1). Classification (NCBI taxonomy): domain Eukaryota; kingdom Metazoa; phylum Chordata; class Chondrichthyes; order Carcharhiniformes; family Triakidae; genus Mustelus; species Mustelus asterias. The sequence continues at coordinate 82,748 of NW_027590513.1, forward strand.
TAAATATTGAGGAGGAAAGCCTTAGATTACAGGAATCATAGAATCCTACAGTGCAGAAGGAGGCCATTCAGCCCATCGAGTCTGCACAGAGCACAATCCCACCCAGGCGATATCCACTGAACCCCATGCATTTACCCAAGCAATTCTCCCTGACACTAAGTCCAGTATTTCCTGGCCAATCCACATAACCTACAAGTCTTTGGACTGTGGGCGGAAACTGGAACACCCAGAGGAAACCCATGCAGACACGGGGAGAATGTGCAAACTCCACACAGATGTGGTCCAAGCCAGAAATGGAACACACGTCCCTGGCGCTGTGGGGCAGCAGTGCTAACCACTGTGCCACCGCGCTGAGGAAACTGAAAGGCTGGTCAAATGGGCAAATGTAATTTACACCTGACGAATGTGAGGCCATGCATTTGGGACGACTCTCCGGGTAAGGAAATGCAGCATGTCCGGTCGAGTCTGAGGAAGTGCAGAGGACCAGAATGAATTTGGGGTGCATATATGTGGATCCCGAAAAGCAGCAAGACAGGTAGATGAGGTGGTTCAGACGACATGTTGGATACTTGCCTTTAGCAGCCGCAGCATAGAATATAAGAGCTGGGAGGTGATGATGGAAGTGTATAAAACGCTGGTTAGACCAGAGCAAGAGGACTGTGTACAGCTCTGGTCATCACACTACAGGAAGGATGTGATTACACTGGAGACGGTGGAGAGGAGATTCACCAGGATGCTGCCTGGGCTGGAGAGTTTCAGCTATGAGGAGAGGCTTGTTAGGCTGGGTTTTTTACCTTAGAGCAGAGACGGCTGGAGGTGGAGCGGGTGTAGTGGGTGGTGGTGGGGAATGCTTTCAGGTGGGGGGTGGGGGGGGGGGGGGACCGGAGTGATATGAACAAGATTATGTGGCACACGGATAGGAAGAAACCTTTTCCCTTTAGGAGAGGTGTCAATAACCAGAGGGGCGTGGATTTAAGGTAAAGGGCAGATTTTTGTGTGGATTTGAGGAAAAATGTTCCCATCCACAGGGTGCTGGGATCTGCAGCTCACGGCCTGAAAGGATGGTAGAAGCGGGAACAATCACAAGAGGCATTTAGATCAGCAACTCAAACGCCAGACCACACAAGGCTGTGGATCGAGTGCTGGAAAATGGGATTCGATTGGATAGGTGTTTGATGACCAGTTCAGACATAATAGGCCTAACCCACTGTGCACGCAGAGAGGCAGCGAGACCCCTCCCTACCCCACTGTGCATGCTGAGAGGCAGGGAGACCCCCTCCCTACCCCACTCTGCATGCAGAGAGGCAGCGAGACCACCTCCCTACCCCTCTGTGCATGCAGAGATGCAGCGAGACCCCCCATGCTACCCCACTGTGCATGCAGAGAGGCAGCGAGACCCCTCCCTACCCCACTGTGCATGCAGAGACGCAGCGAGACCCCTCCCTACCCCACTGTGCATGCAGAGAGGCAGCGAGACCCCTCCCTACCCCACTGTGCATGCAGAGAGGCGGAGGGAACCCTCCCTACCCCACTGTGCATGCAGAGAGGCAGCGAGACCCCTCCCTACCCCACTGTGCATGCAGAGAGGCAGCGAGACCCCCTCCCTACCCCACTGTGCATGCAGAGAGGCAGCGAGACCCCTCCCTACCCCATTGTGCATGCAGAGAGGCAGAGAGACCCCTCCCTACCCCACTGTGCATGCAGAGAGGCAGCGAGACCGCTCCCTACACCACTGTGCATGCAGAGAGGCAGCGAGACCCCCTCCCTACCCCACTGTGCATGCAGACAGGCAGTGAGACCCCCTCCCTACCCCACTGTGCATGCAGAGAGGCAGCGAGACCCCTCCCTACCCCACTGTGCATGCAGAGATGCAGCGAGACCCCCTCCACACCCCACTGTGCATGCAGAGAGGCAGAGAGACCCCTCCCTACCCCACTGTGCATGCAGAGAGGCAGCGAGACCCCCTCCCTACCACACTGTGCATGCAGAGAGGCAGCGAGACCCCTCCCTGCCCCACTGTCCCTGCAGGGAGGCAGCGGGACCCCCTCCCCACCCCACTGTGCATGCAGAGAGGCAGCGAGACCCCCACCCTACCCCACTGTGCATGCAGGGAGGCAGCGAGACCCCCCCACCCTACCCCACTGTGCATGCAGAGAGGCAGCGAGACCCCCTCCCTACCCCACTGTGCATGCAGAGAGGCAGCAAGACCCCTCCCTACCCCACTGTGCATGCAGAGAGGAGCAGCGAGTCTCCCCATGCTACCCCACTGTGCATGCAGAGAGGCAGCGAGACCCCTCCCTACCCCACTGTGCATGCAGAGAGGCGGAGGGAACCCTCCCTACCCCACTGTGCATGCAGAGCGGCAGCGAGACCCCTCCCTACCCCACTGTGCATGCAGAGAGGCAGCGAGACCCCTCCCTACCCCACTGTGCATGCAGAGAGGCGGAGGGAACCCTCCCTACCCCACTGTGCATGCAGAGAGGCAGCGAGACCTCTCCCTACCCCACTGTGCATGCAGGGAGGCAGCGAGACCCCTCCCTACCCCACTGTGCATGCAGAGAGGCAGCGGGACACCCTCCCTACCCCACTGTCCATGCAGAGAGGCAGCGAGACCCCTCCCTACCCCACTGTGCATGCAGAGAGGCAGTGATGCCCCCCTTCCTACCAACACCAATCACGTGTGGAGTGGCAGCGGGGACCACCCCACCCCACAGACAGCGGGCAGAGTGGTAACGGGACCCTCTCCGACCCAGCAACTACGTTCAGTGTAGGCCCCGTTACCTTCAGGCTCCGCCCCTGTAGACCCCGCCACCTCATTCGCCACTCCCTGGTACTACCCGGTGGGCATTGCCCAAGGGGCACCTACCTTTGCCCTTGACCTTGCCCGGTGTCCTCAATGGCCTTCAGTTCTCCTGGCGAGGTCATCATGACTCATCCTCATACATGTGGCCAGCTGTTTTCCTCACCGGACGCAACCTCTCCCGCTGAGGCTGCAAAGGCAAGTGTGCCGCACAATTCCATCCCAGGCTCACTAATTTCATTTAAATTTGTTTTAAAATAAATTGAAATAATTTATTCAGCCTCTTGCCGGAAATGGGCAGGAGGCTGAATCCGCTGTTTATCCATTGCCGGTGAAGGTTGCAAGAGGTGAGAAATGGGACGTGGGCCTGAGTTCCAGGGTGTCACGCGGTTTTACTTGATCACCCCACCATCAATGGACAGGGAGTAGCTGTTATCCTGCCGCTCCCGCTACAGTGTGTGTGTTGCGTGTGTCTATATTGTCTGTACCATGATGCATGTGTGTGTGTGCGTGTTTGCGTGTGAGCAACAGAGTACCTGACGAGTGTTCCTAAGTGTGCGTTATTCTGGAATGTTACAGCAATTTTGGTTCTTGAATTTGTGTGTGAGTGGGAGTGTCTCAATCTGATTGCTTCTATCAACAAATGTGTGTATTAATGTATGTGCGTTTGGGTGTGTCTGTGTTCCTGTTGCTCTCGGAGAGCTTGTGGTGGTACAGGGGATAGCATTGCTGCCACACAGCACCAGAGGTCCTGGTTCAATCGGGCCTGGCGGCACGGTAGCACAGTGGTTAGCACTGCTGCTTCACAGCTCCAGGGTCCCGGGTTCGATTCCCAGCTCGGGTCACTGTCTGTGTGGAGTTTGCACATTCTCCTCGTGTCTGCGTGGGTTTCCTCCGGGTGCTCCGGTTTCCTCCCACAGTCCAAAGATGTGCGGGTTAGGTTGATTGGCCAGGTTAAAAAAATTGCCCCTTAGAGTCCTGGGATGTGTAGGTTAGAGGGATTAGCGGGTAAAATATGTGGGGGTAGGGCCTGGGTGGGATTGTGGTCGGTGCAGACTCGATGGGCCGAATGGCCTCCTTCTGCACTGTAGGGATTCTATGATTCTATGATTCTATGAATTGCAGGCTTGGCCACTGTCTGTACAGATTCTGCATGTTCTCCCCATGTCTGCGTGGGTTTCCTCCGGGTGCTCCAGTTTCCTCCCACTATCTGAAAGTTGTGCTGGTTGGGTGCATTGGCCGTGCTAAATTCTCCCTCAGTGTACCTGAACAGGCGCTGGAGTGTGGTGACTTGGGGATTTTTTTAGTAACTTCATTGCAATGTTCATGTTCGCATACCTGTGACACTGATGAATAAATTTCAAATTTAATGAACTATGTTCTCTCTCTGTGAGATCCTGCTGTGCAGATATGACCAATAAAATTGATTCTGCGGCCTGGTGATTGGGTGGGTGAACTGGCGTTATATGCAGAGGGCGAAAAGGATTCTGTCTCAATCTTTTACGGAAAAAGGAATAGCGTTTGAGATCACATGTCTATGGAAAGTCACAGCACTCAGAACACACCCCAGCCCATAGACCCTGAGACAATTGCCAGTGGCTGAAAGAATTAATAACCGGATACAGAGATTCAACAAGAGCAGCAAACCCAGTACATGAAATGACAAGAAAATCAATACAGTTAAACAGCCTTTCTAGAATTAGGAACTGGACACAGGGGACGGGACTTTCCAGCCTCACTCTTCCTGAAGCTGCAAAATCCCACCCGTGTTCAACAGACCTACCCATTCTCCGCCCCTCGCCTGCTCCGATTCCTGTGGCGGTCGGGCCGGTACAATTCCAGCCAGGGACTTACCCGGAACACCAACAATCGCCAGGAGGGGATAGTAAAAGCATTGAATCACGTTCAGTAGATATTCAATCCGAGCAGCTGATGTTATCCACCAATCATCTGCAGTAAACAGAGAAATCCAATAGAATAAACTCCTGTCCTTGGTTGGAACATTCCGCTTCATTGCTCCCAGATTCTGATCCATTGTTGGAAGATTCCATTCCATTGCTCCCAGATTCTGATCTCTCCTCTCCCTCCCTCTCTCTCCACAGCCGCTCATCTATGTTGGTGTCGGAGTTGCCGCTCCCGCTGACTCAATGGGACAACACATTGAACGGAATCCCTTATTAATAGAAGAGGGGAATCCCTCCAGGCACACTAATCGGATCCATGGAGACTCACATCAATTCCAGTCACTAAACAAACAGCTTCACTTAACCCCCTTCAATCCAACACTTTTTATCCCCAACGTAGAACAGTTACAGCCTCGATGGGGTGTTGAGGGTCAGGGAGGCATGGAAAGTTGGAAATAATATAGGGTCAATATTAATTCGATAGAGCAGAGATCACTCTGCTAGCGTTAATTTCGAGACGACGAGAATACAAAAGCAAGGGTGTACTGCTGAGGGTTTATAAGACTCTGGTCTGACCGCATTCAGAATATTGTCAGCAGTTTTGGTCCCGTATCTAAGGAAGGATGTGCTGGCCTTGGAGAGGGTCCAGAGCAGGTTCACAAGAATGATCCGGGGAATGAAAGACTTGACGCATGAGGAGCGTCTGAGGACTGGGGGTCCACACTCGATGCAGTTTGGAAGTATGAGGAAGGGGACAACATTGAAACTTACAGAATAATGAAAGGCCTGGATAGAGTGCACTTGGGGAAGATGTTTCCATGAGTCGGGGAGACTTGGAACCGAGGGCACAGACTCAGAGGAAAGGGACGTCCCTTTAGAAATGTGACGTGGAGATGGTGGTGTTGGACTGGGGTGTGCGCAGTGAGAAGTCTCACAATACTAGTTTCCCACTCACCAGATGAAGGAGCAGCATTCCGAAAGCTCGTGATTCGAAATATACTTGTGGGACTTTAACCTGCTGTTGTGAGACTTCTTACTTCAGAACTGAGACGAGGAGGAATTTCTTCAGCCAGAGGGTGGTGAATCTGTGGAATTCATTGCCACACAAGGCTGTGGAGGCCAGATCATTGAATGTATTTAATAAAGAGATAAATGGGTTCATGACTGGTACAGCGATCAAGGGTTACAGGGAGAAACCAACAAAATGGGTTTGAGAAACTTATCAGCCAGAATTGAATGGTGGCGCCGGCTCGATGGGCCGAATGGCCTCAATCTGCTCTTATATCTTATTGTCTTCTGGGTATCATGGTCGTGGTTTTTAGATTAAGTTAACGTCAATCAGGGTTGATATAGTCTGCTTAATCCAGGTTGTAGCAGATCTTATGTACAGCTCATGGACAGAACAATCTTAGTATAGGACTTCACACGGATCAAACTCTCAGCATTACGTACAGTACAGTCTTAGCTCGAGTCATCAGATAGAACTATCTCTCAGTGTTATGTACAGTACAATCTGAGGCTTCAGATAGAACTATCTCTCAGTCTTATGTACAGTACAATCTGAGGTTTCAGATAGAACTATCTCTCAGTGTTATGTACAGTACAATCTGAGGTTTCAGATAGAACTATCTCTCAGTGTTTTGTACAGTACAATCTGAGGCTTCAGATAGAACTATCTCTCAGTGTTATGTACAGTACAATCTGAGGCTTCAGATAGAACTATCTCTCAGTGTTATGTACAGTACAATCTGAGGCTTCAGATAGAACTATCTCTCAGTCTTATGTACAATACAATCTGAAGCTTCAGATAGAACTATCTCTCAGTGTTATGTACAGTACAATTTGAGCCTTCAGAAGAACTTTCTCTCAGTGTTATGTACAGTACAATCTGAGCCTTCAGAAGAACTTTCTCTCAGTGCTATGTGCAGTACAATCTTTGGCTTCAGATAGAACTATCTCTCAGTGCCATGTGCAGTACAATCTTTGGCTTCAGATAGAACTATCAGTGTTACGTACAGTACAATCTGAGGCTTCAGAAGAACTTTCTCTCAGTGCTATGTGCAGTACAATCTTTGGCTTCAGATAGAACTATCTCTCAGTGTTATGTACAGTACAATCTGAGGCTTCAGATAGAACTATCTCTCAGTGTTATGTACAGTACAATCTGAGGCTTCAGATAGAACTATCTCTCAGTGTTATGTACAGTACAATCTGAGGCTTCAGATAGAACTATCTCTCAGTGTTATGTACAGTACAATCTGAGGCTTCAGATAGAACTATCTCTCAGTCTTATGTACAGTACAATCTGAGGTTTCAGATAGAACTATCTCTCAGTGTTATGTACAGTACAATCTGAGACTTCAGAAGAACTTTCTCTCATTGTTATGTACAGTACAATCTGAGGTTTCAGATAGAACTATCTCTCAGTCTTATGTACAGTACAATCTGAGGTTTCAGATAGAACTATCTCTCAGTCTTATGTACAGTACAATCTGAGGCTTCAGATAGAACTATCTCTCAGTCTTATGTACAGTACAATCTGAGGCTTCAGATAGAACTATCTCTCAGTGTTATGTACAGTACAATCTGAGCCTTCAGAAGAACTTTCTCTCAGTGCTATGTGCAGTACAATCTTTGGCTTCAGATAGAACTATCTCTCAGTGCTATGTGCAGTACAATCTTTGGCTTCAGATAGAACTATCTCTCAGTGTTACGTACAGTACAATCTGAGGCTTCAGAAGAACGTTCTCTCAGTGCTATGTGCAGTACAATCTTTGGCTTCAGATAGAACTATCTCTCAGTGTTACGTACAGTACAATCTGAGGCTTCAGAAGAACTTTCTCTCAGTGCTATGTGCAGTACAATCTTTGGCTTCAGATAGAACTATCTCTCAGTGTTATGTACTGTACAATCTGCAGCTTCAGAAGAACTATCTCTCAGTGTTACGTACAGTACAATCTGAGGCTTCAGAAGAACTTTCTCTCAGTGTTATGTGCAGTACAATCTTTGGCTTCAGAGAGAACTATCTCTCAGTGTTATGTACAGTACAATCTGAGGCTTCAGAAGAACTTTCTCTCAGTGCTATGTGCAGTCCAATCTGAGGCTTCAGATCTGAAGTAGGCCATTTTCCAAAAGCCATATTTTTATTATCTCATCAATATTCACCTCATTAAACATATTCATTTATTGGACTGATTGACACCATTCATAACGTGCCCACAATGCAGAGGGGAACACCCGAATGGACATTCGTTTAAATCCCCCTCTGCACAGCTGAGAGACCTTTAATTTCAAAGCCGACAAAAGATCCTTATTCTGCCCAGCAACAGCACGAAGGTGCATTTTAAACCGGCCCTTGGCCAGAAGATCGGGATATCTGCGAGTCAAGACCTGGAGTGGGTTATATGGCATAACCGGACTGTCAATAAAATATTACAGGAATAAAATGGCCAAGGCAGGCAGAGAAACTTAATAAACTAGGATAAAAAGAATAAAAGATTAGATTAAATCCCCCTACACACAGCAGGACAAAATGACATTAACACCTAATCTCGCAAGCATAGAATACAGACACAAAACAGTAGAGGTCGATTTAGATAAGGGGACACGTCGAGAGGATAATGGGAAACACATTAAAACACCGGGGCAAGAACAGGCAGTCCCATTAACACGGACACACACCATACAGATGCAAATTGACAAGTCTCTCAGGGAACTTCCTGACCAGACAGGCCACTTTATAAGTATTGTAAAAATGTATGAGCAAATGTTCCCGCTCGAATTTGGATTCCTATAAATATCCAGAGCAAATGTATAACTATTGAGATCAACGTGGCCAAGCACTGTTTCTGAGCTGGCTACGGGGGTCTCCCTGGGCTCCCAGTAATTGTACAATAAAGAAAAATGCTTTGAACATTGCCTTGCGACTCGACTTCCTTGAATGCGCTGGTGCAAGGGATTTTTCCCGACAACAAATGACGTAGTCGGCAGGATTTGATATCTGACTTCTGACTGGTGGCCACGGTCTGGAAACTTTAACGAATTTGGTAAAACTCCAGAGCAGTCAAGGGCGAGTACAAGTCTCCGTTCAAAGTGAGGTACCTTTAAGGGTTAGGGTTTGTCTGTTTTAAATATTGTTTTCTTGTAGAACTGTATAATCTTGCCTCAGTTTTTAAAATTGAAACAGAATTCTGCACTAAAGAGGTATAGGTCAGAACGACCGCGTGGAAGAAGGTAAGTAACTTTACCAGAGGTAAAGATAACAGGTTTTGGGTATTTAATAATGGGAATAAGGAATTAAGACTAATATAAAGATAAGAACCGCATGCAGAACTAATTGGTGTAACGAACCCAGGATTGTAAACGAAACCGCTGTCTGTGCCAAGGCAATAGGACAAGGGAGTGCTTGACTCAAGGTGCCCTACCCTAAACTGGACGTTAAGAGGAGAAATCTCCCACGCTAAGGTTGGGTTATGAAGGTGGGCGCTAAGAGGCACAGGCACTCAGGGTGCAAGGCACGGACAGTGTAAATCGGGTAACAACACAGACTCTGAAGGGACGAACACCCTCAGAGTCGATACAGTTACTAATTATAACAGGGGCTTTGATAACAGATACATTTGTGTAAGTGTTGAGGAAGAGGGGACCCGATCCATCCTGACCAAGAGACACGGCGACGGAGAATCGATTAGGGACCCGGGCGGAGTTTGATAACCTTGTTCGTCTGTAGGGAACACCACAGTCCATAGCAGGGTACCAGGGAGCTGAAACTCCCTTTTTGGGGTAACGGATCAACCTTGCTAGTGGAGGTGGTGGCCAAGCGGGAGCCGTTGTACTTAAAGGGGCTGGGGACAGGGGCCGACAAACCCACTAAAAAACCAGCACACATCCCAATAAGACAACACAAAACAGACCAAGCGTGAGGTGTCAGGAATACTTGGGGGAGCACAGGGGAAGAGACCCACTGGGACCCCACTACGAGACCCTATAGCAATACAGACGGTGCTGGAGCAGTATCAGTGACAGGAGATAAGAGAGAGAGAGAGTTGGGGCACTTTTACTGTTGGAACCAGCATACGGGGGTTGCAGGACTGCTCGACAGAAAAATGGCAGACCACGTTATTGAGGGAGAAACTGCTGTAGCTCTCATTTTTAAGTATCTGTTAGCCAGAGAAGCGATTGTTGCAAAGATGAAACGGAACGGGTGGAACGCATCACAAACTTTAGAAGATCAGAGAAAGTGGGTAGACGGAGTTAAACGGGACAAAACAAAAGTAATGGGAGTCATGTTAGTGATCCAGTTAGCTGGACTAATTGAGAAGGTAAATGCCTCCATGGAGGAGAGACACAAAGAGACAGAAGAAATTAAGGTATTGCAGGAGAGAGTGAGGGAATTAGAACACAGAAGCCACACTGTGGAGATAACGCAGAGATCAGAGGAAACGGACCCTCGGCCCTCATACGAGTCAGTGCAGAACCATACAACCGCTCCAGTATCAGAAGGAGACATAAAAAATTATAATCTAGCGCCAGTAACCAGAGGAGGGACGTTAGCACAACCAAAAGCAACCTATAAGCCTTTTACCCCAGGGGAAAGGCAGCAGATTATGGCATCCCTGGGGAAGTTGAAACCCAGAAGCGCAAAGCTGGGATTTTGGGGCGAATTAGATTCACTCTGGGTAGGACACCAGTTACATTTAAGGGACATACACCAGCTGGTCAGGGCAGCCTGTCCAGCGGATAAATGGAGGTTGGTGGCAGGAGGGCCAGCGGCCCAAGCAGCACAGGACTATAATGGAGGAAGGTGGACACATGCCATTGCTACAGCGGCTGAGATAGACGACCAGCAGGCACCCTTCATATTATTTAAGACCGAAATCCAACGGGTCTTGGGGAACTCCCCCACTAATTGGAGTAGGATCACAAATACTAAACAAGGACAGGGGGAAAGTGCATCGGAATTTGGAGAGAGATTATTCCAGGTATATAGGGAATGTTCAGGACAGGACAATGTGGATAGGAGAAACAGGGCTTTTAACCAGGCATTCAAGGACGGGCTATCAGAGGTACACCAAGAAATCCTTAAGATGGGGGTGATAGCATCCCAAGACTATGACGAGCTAGTCGAGTGGGCTAGCGGGATAAACGAAGGGAAGGTTGCCCAGGCAAAGCCCAGACGAGAGAGAACTGGAACCCCCCATAACGGAGATAAGGAGAGAACCGGGCTCAGCTGCTACACATGTGGCCAGCCAGGGCATATGGCTAGATTCTGCAGGGGAGCACCATTCAAAGGGAAACCCGAGAATGGCGGGCCCCGCTGTGACCACTGCCACAGGGCAGGGCACACCGAGGCAACATGTTGGGGGAAACATGGGAGACCCCAAGACAACTATAGACCAACCCCGGGGGCACCACATTCCCGGAATCCACTAGGGTGACTAGAAGAGACCCCAAGCCAGGGAGATGGGAGACAAGAGAGGATTAGTGTAGCCACGCCCACAGAAGACAGTGAATCCCGACAGAAGCCGGTGTCCGTCCACCCCACTTATCGGCCAACACTGGTCGAAATCTCACAACCCGTAGCTCCCATCCAAAACAGGAAAGAGGGGGAGAGAATATATGTAGAAGCCTTGGTAGGGGGTAGGGAATGCCACATGTTAGTAGATACGGGGGCAGCCATATCAATTACAAACCTACCCCTGCCACTAACCAACAAAAGAATACACATAACCGGGGTAGGGGAGAGAGAATACCCGCCTATCTTAGCGAAACCACACTAGTAGAAATCAACCACAAGTATATTCCAATGCAATTTTACGCTTGTCAGAATAATGAGGGCACAATCATGGGGAACGATTTAATGAGGGAATACCAGGTGCTGATAGATTGTGGGAAAGGGAAACTAATTTGGCCACAACCTGACGGTAGGAAGACCGGAATAGGGACATTAGCCCGCCACCTGGGGACGGTTGGGGTAGCCACCATCGTGGCCCGAGATTGGGATCAGGAAAAAGAAGGGTTCGGAGCCATCTGCGCTTCCATTCCCGAAGCCTGGGCTCGGACGAAATTAGATACCGGACTAACCGACACAGAACCGATAAAAGTCCCAGGACCGGAACACAAGCCCCACCGACAATACCCTATCAAGAGAGAAGCGCAAGGGGCAGTGGTAGAAATAGTCAAGGGTTTAATAGAAAAGGGAATCCTCAGGGAAACCACCAGTACCACCAATTCCCCCACATGGCCAGTTATAAAACCTGACGGGAGCTACAGGCTCACCATCGATTACACAGGTTTGAACAAGGTAACACCTAAATTACACCCCATTGTGGCAAACCCCTCGACTATTTTAAACGGATTGGCACAAGACCACAACATTTTCACGGTGCTAGATATAGCAAATGGGTTCTGGTCCCTTCCACTGGACACAGAATCCCAAAACAAATTCGCCTTCACTGTGGGAGAGAAACAGTATACATGGACTCGCCTCCCACAGGGATTTCATAACAGTCCTGCCATATTTCACAGAACAATGAGCGATATCCTGAGTAGGGTGAAAATGCATGAGGACAATACGGTCCTCCAGTATGTGGACGATGTGTTAATAGCGTCCAAAACAGAAGAAGGGCACAAGGCAGCCCTGTATGCAGTACTCGAAGGATTGGCAAAAGCCTGACTGAAAGTCAGCCCACATAAGGCACAAATTTCAAAACCCCAGGTCCTGTACTTAGGACACCTAATTTCCCAGGGAATGAAAGAAATGCCCGCAGATCGCAAAACCGCGATTAAAGAAATGCCGCGACCAGTTACAGTAAGAGGGGTCCGAAAAGTTTTAGGACTATTCAATTACAGTAGGAGTTTTATCCCTGACTTCGCAAGAATCGCGGAGCCAATTCAGAGACGAGTGAAGGGAGGAAAGCCAGCCTTGGAAAGTATAGAGTGGGGACAAGAGCAAGAGACAGCATATGCAGAGTTGAAAGCTCGGTTAGTTTCAGCCCCAGGGCTGGGACTGCCAGATGGAAGCAAGAAGTTCCACATCTTCTGTGATAACCAGGACGGCTTCTATTCTGCCGTAGTGGCACAGACTCATGGAGATAGAAAGAGACCCGTAGGGTATTATTCAACGGCTGAGGGACCAGTAGTCACCGGGATGCCCAGGTGCATAGCCGCCCTAGATTGTGCAGCATGGGCTGTGAGGATAAGTGAGCCCATTGTCATGACAGGAGATATTGTGCTACACACAAAACATACATTGGTAGAAACGCTAAACACGGGCAAACTCAAAACAGTCTCAAATATAAGGAGGGCAAGGTGGGAGGCCACACTCCTACCACCTAACAAGTCAGTCACCATCATTAGGGACACGGGAGAAAACCCCGCGGAAGGGATTTTAGATATTGGGGAAGCGCACAGCTGTGGAGAAATTGACGAAGATAGCAAGGAAGGAAAAATTAGAGACGAACCCCTTCCAACAGCAAATAAGACCTTCCATGTGGATGGGTCCCGCAAATATGTATCAGGATCACCAAGGACAGGGTGGGCAGTAGTAGACCAGAACCTGGAAACCCTAGAATCAGGACGGATCGACGTGGGTCAGTTCGCTCAGGTAGCAGAATTAGTTGCCCTCACCCAAGCCTTAAGATTAGCAGCAGGGAAAACAGTCAATGTGTATACAGACAGCCAATACGCGTTTGGTGTGATCCATGATTACATGTCCGCATGGGGGAGAAGGGGGTTCATTACTACAGGAGGTACCCCCATTAAACACCAACAGCAGATAAGGGCGCTGCTAGCAGCCAGTGAACAGCCTACAGAGGCTGCAGTAATTAAAATAAAAGCCCACCAGCGGGAACCCGGAAGGGACACCCCGGGGTGGATTCATTTCAAAGGGAATCAAGCCGCAGACACAGCGGCACAGCAAGCACTAGAAAACAGCGGCAGTAAAAGCCTGCCCCTTGCAGCGATAGTGGTAGAACCGGAAGAAATTGACATACAGAAATTACATGGGGACATTCCCGAACAAGAACGAGATAGATGGGAGGAGCTGGGCGCAGTTAAAGGGACTGACGGGGTGTGGAGAAAAGATGACCGGGTATTGGCACCAGGATGTATCCAGAACACATTACTGGAACTACACCACGGACTTCCCCATACAGGCAGGGATGCAATGATACAGAGCCTGGGGAGAGGGTGGTGGTGGAAAGGATTGGGACGGGATGTGGCCGCATACTGCCGCAGATGCACTATATGTGCACAGCACAACCCCGGGAAGCCCATAAAGGTAAAGATGGGACACCAACCCAGACCAAAGGGACCCTGGGAACAGATACAAATGGACTTCATAGGACCATTGCGCCCCTCTCACGGGAAAACATTCTGCCTGGTAATAGTAGATCAATTCACCAGGTGGGTAGAAGCATTCCCCACAACCAATTGTACAGCCCTAACGGTAGCCAGGATATTGGCAGCAGAAGTCATTCCCCGATGGGGGATGCCAATTCAAGTTGATTCGGACCAGGGAACACATTTCACAGGAAAGGTTATGAAAAACATTTGCCAACTATTAGGCATAAAACAGAAATTTCACATCCCCTATCACCCACAAAGTTCCGGGATGGTGGAGAGGATGAATCGGACTCTAAAAATAACCATGGCAAAAGCAATGCAATCCTCAGGTAGAAATTGGACAGAAGTCCTACCTGCAGTTCTGATGAGGCTTCGGGCGACCACAAATCGAACTACCGGCTTGACTCCATACGAGCTGATGACCGGGCGAGCAATGCACTTACCCGAAAACATTGTTACAGGCTGGACAGATGTGGGTCCGATAAAGGATAAGATCCGTCAATACATCCGAGACCTTAGCACCCAATTGAAGGGGATGCGCCGGTCCATAATTTTTAATCAGGCACCGGTCGATACAGAGGAGGACTCAGAAATATTACCAGAGGTCCCAAAAGCCGGGAGCCGGGTATTAACAAAAGTGCTTCCTGCAAAACCAGGATTTGCCCCAAGACGGCACGGACCTTACGAGGTCATTATTAGTGGAGATATCTGTGCCTGTATAGATATAAGGGGACAGGGGGTCTGGAAACATTGGACCCAATTAAAGCTGTCTGAAGACAAATAAACTAAAGATACCGTTTTCGTTCGTTCAAATTCCCCAGGAACCAGGACCAGATCGACTATCAAGACGTCGGAACAAACTACTTTTAATTTGATTGCCTGTTTATTTTCTGTATATACTATAACTGTAAAAATACTGTTGTAAAAAAAAAACAATATGGGAATAGGGACATATTTGATAATAACCATGACCATTGTAAATACGCTCCAACACATGGGGGTTAGGGGAGCAGAACCACCAATCATGGAAGAAAACCTATTCCTGAAAACACACATCCAGATCGATGGGAATAGGACCGCTTGTTACCCTTCAGTGCGATCAGTAAACTCCCTATTCATCGCAACATCAGGGTGGCTCCCACAAGAGTTATTCACTATTGACACATCGGGGGCACCCTGCAAGGAACATGTTGGGTACTTTAAACAAGGGATACAAGGAAGGTGTGTAGAGCTCACTGAGCCGGGAATTCTAGGGGGGATGGGACCCCAACGGGAGGAGACACATGGGAACTACCCACAATGTTTTAAGGGAGAGGAATGGGGGTGCGTGCATGCCTTTGTCCCTAAAAATGATTCGTGCGCTGAGGCACATTGTGCTCTCCAGGAGTGCCGGGTCCGGGAAGGACACTTCACTTGTGACTGCAAGCAACAAAAATGCATTGCAGTCACCGCGGGTAGGCAGCTTATGTGTGGCAAGTGCAACGGCACCCACGTAAGCTCAGCCTCGGGGACATACCCATTTGATTCTCACCAAGGGGTACAATCAAGTGGACAGCCCCGGGGGAGGGAAGGTTCCACAACATGGGACCATGTGGTCAAACGACCCCGGGGTAATGCATGTTATCGGGTTAAAGAAGGTTATGTGTTTTTATTCAAAAATGTATACATGACGGCCACAGACAGGCCTCCAAGGTTCTTTTCCGTAGGGACAATCAGACCTCTCATGGTTCCGTGCCCAAGCGAGGGACATGTCCAGAAACGCATAGTGACCAGGGCCATCAGCACAGAATTCTGCGCCGACTGGCAGGCCCCTGTCACATTAGGATCTTCTTTGGGGTATGGATTTCTGGGGACACTATCCCTAGGGGGCGCCGCAGGGGTGATCAGTGCCAGTAATAGGAATTTCTTCATATGTGGACTTACCATCTTAGGAAATAACACCCTACAAGCACTGGGTGCAATTGACCAAGAACTCGCAGAACTCAGACTATACACACAGCAAACGAGATATGCAGTAGACTATCAGCTAGCCAGACAAGGAGGGGTATGCACCATCATCAAAGGAAAATGCATCACATATGTTCACGACGAGACATTAAACATAACAGCAGCCATGTCCGGGATACAAAAGCAATTGGATAGCTTTAAACAGGGATTTACAGGGACTGATGGATGGTTAGGGTGGCTGTTTAACACAGTTTGGGGAGCATACATTATGAAGGGATGAATTTTAGTAGTAGCCATCCTGTTCACACTCTGCCTGGGCCTAACCTGTATTAAAGTGATATGTGCAAATATTGCATCAAGAATGCTACCCACTGCCAGTGTCCAGATGCAAGAATTTAACCACACCACAGAGGAAGAGGAACAACGGCAAGGACGACACCTGTACAAGGCACTATACCTCTGAAAATCGTCCATGGGGGGTCAGCCATGAATGGGACCCCCTGGACGAGAGGAGGGACTGAAGTAGGCCATTTTCCAAAAGCCATATTTTTATTATCTCATCAATATTCACCTCATTAAACATATTCATTTATTGGACTGATTGGCACCATTCATAACGTGCCCACAATGCAGAGGGGAACACCCGAATGGACATTCGTTTAAATCCCCCTCTGCACAGCTGAGAGACCTTTAATTTCAAAGCCGACAATAGATCCTTATTCTGCCCAGCAACAGCACGAAGCTGCATTTTAAACCGGCCCTTGGCCAGAAGATCGGGATATCTGCGAGTCAAGACCTGGAGTGGGTTATATGGCATAACCGGACTGTCAATAAAATATTACAGGAATAAAATGGCCAAGGCAGGCAGAGAAACTTAATAAACTAGGATAAAAAGAATAAAAGATTAGATTAAATCCCCCTACACACAGCAGGACAAAATGACATTAACACCTAATCTCGCAAGCATAGAATACAGACACAAAACAGTAGAGGTCGATTTAGATAAGGGGACACGTCGAGAGGATAATGGGAAACACATTAAAACACCGGGGCAAGAACAGGCAGTCCCATTAACACGGACACACACCATACAGATGCAAATTGACAAGTCTCTCAGGGAACTTCCTGACCAGACAGGCCACTTTATAAGTATTGTAAAAATATATGAGCAAATGTTCCCGCTCGAATTTGGATTCCTATAAATATCCAGAGCAAATGTATAACTATTGAGATCAACGTGGCCAAGCACTGTTTCTGAGCTGGCTACGGGGGTCTCCCTGGGTTCCCAGTAATTGTACAATAAAGAAAAACGCTTTGAACATTGCCTTGCGACTCGACTTCCTTGAATGCATTGTACAAGGGATTTTTCCCTACAACAAGGCAAAAAATGGTTCGGCACAAACAAGAAGGGCCAAAAGGCCTGTTTCTGAGCTGTAATTTTCTATGGTTCTATGAACCTACACGTTAACCTTAAGAGAATCTTGAACAAGGACTCCCTAGTCCCTTTGTGCTTCTGATTGCCTAAGCATTTCCCCAGTTACAAAATAGTCTATGCCTCCATTTCTCCTTCCAATGTTTATAATCTCACACTTTTCCACGTTATATTCCATCTGCCACTTCTTTGCCCACTCTCCTAGCCTATCCAAGTCCTTGTGCAGTCCCCCTGCTTCCTCAATACTATCTCTCCCTCTGCATATCTTTCAATCATCTGCAAACGTGGCAACAGTGGCTTCATTTGGTTCTTCCAAATCGTTAATGTGTATTGTGAAAAGTTGTGGTCCCAGCACTGACCCTTGAGGCACACCACTAGTCACCGGCTGCCATCCTGAAAAAGACCCGTTTATCCCCACTCTCTGCCTTCTGCCAGTCAACCAATCCTCTATCCATGTCAGGTTCTTACCCTTAACACCACGGGCACTTAACTTATTTAAAAGTCTCCGATGTGGCACCTTGTCAAAGGCCTTTTGGAAATCCAAATAAATCAGGTCCACTGGTTCTCCTTTATCTAACTTCCTTGTTACCTCCCCAAAGAACTCTAACAGATTTGTCAGACATGAGCTCCCCTTGACAAAGCCGTGCTGACTCAGTCCTACTTTATCATGCACTCCCACGTACTCTGCGATCTCATCTTTAATAATGGACTCTAAAATCTTGCCAATGAACGAAGTCAGTCTAACCGGCCTATAATTTCCCATCTGCTGCCTCCCTCCCTTCTTAAACAGCGGTGTTACATCAGCAAATTTCCAGTCCTCTGGTACCCTCCCGAGCTGTTCTGCCTGGAGACAATACACATCTCTTTAACCTGTGTTTAATGTTCCCTCCACCCACATTATCTGTACCTTTAAGACCTGGCTGGCTGTCGAGATTTGCATTCTAATTAGTATTCTGTAACTTGATGTTGTGTCTCTGTGCACTGTTGGAGAACAGATTTTCACTCCATCTGACGAAGGGGCAGCGCTCCGAAAGCTTATGGTATTTGCTACCAAATAAACCTGTTGGACTTTAACCTGGTGTTGTGAGACTTCTTCCTGTGCTTACCCCAGTCCAACGTCGGCATCTCCACATCATGACTACCCTCCCTGCCTCCAGTGATTCTTTTGCTTTTATGCTGTCCTTTACTTTCCTCGTCAGCCATGGAAGCTTCGTCCTCTCTTTAGCAGGTTTCCTCCTCCTTGGGATGAATTTCTGTTGTGCCTCCCGAATAACCACCCCCCCCCCGCCCCAAAACTCCTGTACTTGCCGTTCCACTGTCTCCCCGCTCGGCTCCCTTTCCAATCAACTCTGGCCAGCTCCTCCCTCATGTCTTTGCAGTTACCTTTATTTATTTGTCATATTCTTGCATCTGATTCCAGTTTCTCCCTCTCAAGCTGCAGGGTAATTTCTATCACATTGTGGTCACTGCTCTCTCAGGGTCACTTCACCTTAAGTTCCCTAATCAAATCTGCCTCATTACACATCACCAACTCCAGAATTCCCAGTTCCCCAGTAGGCTCTGTCACAAGCTGCTCCAAAAAAGCATCTCTTAGACATTCCACAAATTCCTTTTCTTGGGACCCACTACCTACCGGATTTTCCCAGGCCACCTGCAGATTGAAGTCCCCCATAATTATTGTAATATTGCCTTTTTATGTGCCTTTTCTATCTCCAGATTTATTTTCTGCCCCTCATCCTGACTCCTGCTTGGAGGCCTGGACATAACTCCCATCAGGGTCTTTTTACCATTGTTTCTCCTCAACTCTACCCACAGAGTTTCTCTGCCTTCTGATCCTGTATCGCTTCGTGCTATTGATTTAACGCCATTCCTTACGAACAATACAACTCCGCCTCCTTTGCCCATCTGCCTGTCCTTCCAATAAGACACCTATCCTTGGGTATTTAGATGCCAGCCCTGATCCCCTTGCAGCCACGTCTCTGTGATGCCCACAATATCGTACCGGCCAATTTCAATGTGCGCAACAAGCTCATTTACCTTGATCCATGCATTGCGTGCATTGAGGTCCAACACACTCAGTCCCGCATTGAGGTCCAACACACTCAGTCCCGCATTGAGGTCCAACACCCTCAGTCCCGCATTGACCACCTCCCTTCTCATTCCTGTCACCTTTTTTTTGCTCTGCCTGAGGTTAGATTCCTGCCACCTTCTATACTCTCTGTTCTATTATGTGGGAGGCCAGGGAGGCCTGGTATCAACAGCTCCTCCGCTCATGGAGGGGACAGGGAACTCGACATTGGTTACTGACGACCGGCGGGAAGACGATCAAACGTTGGTGGGTTCATCGAGGCCTCGCTCACCAGAGAGGATCTTAAAACTGCCTCCAGTCCCCAAGCATCAACCCCCAAGGGGTTGTCACTCCCCCTGATCAGGTCTATGTGAGATGGTCATAAGGATCAGGAATGAACTATGGGCTGTATTACATTGTAAATATGCTGTGGATTCTGCACCAAGCCTGGATGAAGTGAATAGAGAAAAAATATTCGCAAATGGTTTCAAATGCTGTTGCTGTACCGGGGGTTGTGGGGATGGGGGTGGTGTGGGGGGGGGGGTGAGGGTGGGGGCGGGGGGGGGGAGTGGTGGGGGAGGTGTTACTTACAGGGGAGAGTGTTATATATGTTGGGGCTTTCTTTAAGTGAACGGGCCATGTGATCTCAGGTGTGGGGTGAGCTGTTGGGATCCTCCCAGATTGGGCAGTCAATATTTGGGGTCTTGTGTGAACAGACGGAATAAAGAGTTGTGTCCCTGACACCTGACTGTGGAGTCCATATTGAAGAGAATCCTCAGAACCACAGGACATAAACTAACGGTCTCGATCCCAGTGCTGCACAACTCTCCCAGTAGCTTCAATCCTCTATGTCCCCATCTCCCACTCTCCCCAAGGTGCTGAGTGTCTGTCCCAGTGTCCCCCTCTCCCACTCTCCTCAAGGTGCTGACTGTCTG
This sequence comes from Mustelus asterias, assembly GCF_964213995.1. Classification (NCBI taxonomy): domain Eukaryota; kingdom Metazoa; phylum Chordata; class Chondrichthyes; order Carcharhiniformes; family Triakidae; genus Mustelus; species Mustelus asterias. The sequence goes on from NW_027590513.1 coordinate 103,179, forward strand.
TCCCGGTGTCCCAGTGTCCCCCTCTCCCACTCTCCTCAAGGTGCTGACTGCCTGTCCTGGTGTCCCCCTCTCACACTCTCTTCAAGGTGCTGCTGACTCTGTTTCGGTGTCCCCGTGTCCCCCTCTCACACTCTCCTCAAGATGCTGCTGACCCTGTTCAGGTGTCCCGGTGTCCTTCTCCCACACACTCCTCAACTCACCCTTGCCTCCTTACAACCTCACAACAGAAAATGCTTAGAAAGATTGATGTGAAGCTTCTTGATCAGGTTCTTCTGTACATGACACTGAGAGATAATTCTATCTGAAGCCTCAGATTGTACTGTACGTAACACTGAGAGATAGTTCTATCTGAAGCGTCAGATTCTACTCTACATAACAGAGAGATAGTTCTGTCTGAAGCCTCAGATTGTACTGTACAAAACACAGAGATAGTTCTATCGGAAGCCTCAGATGGTACTGTACATAACACTGAGAGATAGTTCTATCGGTTGATGAAGGAAGGGCCGTGGATGTCGCCTATATGGATGTCGTCTATATGGATTTCAGTAAGGCATTTGACAAAGTCCCACATGGCAGGTTGGTTAAGAAGGTTAAGGTGTACATAACACAGAGATAGTTCTATCTGAAGCCTCAGATTGTACTGTACATAACACTGAGAGATAGTTCTATCTGAGGCCTCAGATTGTACTGTACATAACACTGAGAGATAGTTCTATCTGAAGCCAAAGATTGCACTGCACATAACACTGAGAGATAGTTCTATCTGAAGCCTCAGATTGTACTGTACATAGCACTGAGAGATAGTTCTATCTGAAGCCTCAGATTGTACTGCACATAACACAGAGATAGTTCTATCTGAAGCCTCAGATTGTACTGTACATAGCACTGAGAGATAGTTCTATCTGAAGCCTCAGATTGTACTGTACATAACACTGAGAGATAGTTCTATCTGATGACTCGAGCTAAGACTGTACTGTCCGTAATGCTGAGAGATTGATCCGTGTGAAGTCCTATACTAAGATTGTTCTGTCCATGAGCTGTACATAAGATCTGCTACAACCTGGATTAAGCAGACTATATCAACCCTGATTGACGTTAACTTCATCTAAGAACCACGACCATGATACCCAGAAGACAATAAGATATAAGAGCAGAATGAGGCCATTCGGCCCATCGAGCCGGCTCCACCATTCAATTCTGGCTGATAAGTTTCTCAAACCCATTTTGTTGGTTTCTCCCTGTAACACTTGATCGCTGTACCAGTCATGAACCCATTTATCTCTTTATTAAATACATTCAATGATCTGGCCTCCACAGCCTTGTGTGGCAATGAATTCCACAGATTCACCACCCTCTGGCTGAAGAAATTCCTCCTCGTCTCCGTTCTGAAGTAAGAAGTCTCACAACAGCAGGTTAAAGTCCCACAAGTATATTTCGAATCACGAGCTTTCGGAATGCTGCTCCTTCATCTGGTGAGTGGGAAACTGGTGTTGTGAGACTTCTCACTGCGCACACCCCAGTCCAACACCACCATCTCCACATCACATTTCTGAAGGGACGTCCCTTTCCTCTGAGTCTGTGCCCTCGGGTCCAAGTCTCTCCGACTCATGGAAACATCTTCCCTCAGTGCACTCTATCCAGGCCTTTCATTATTCTGTAAGTTTCAATGTTATCCCCTTCCTCATACTTCCAAACTGCATCGAGTGTGGACCCCCAGTCCTCAGACGCTCCTCATGCGTCAAGTCTTTCATTACCCGGATCATTCTTGTGAACCTGCTCTGGACCCTCTCCAAGGCCAGCACATCCTTCCTTAGATACGGGGACCAAAATTGCTGACAATATTCTGAATGCGGTCAGACCAGTGTCTTATAAACCCTCAGCAGTACACCCCTGCTTTTGTATTCTCGTCATCTCAAAAGCAGAGTGATCTCTGCTACATCGAATTAATATTGACCCTATATTATTTCCAACTTTCCATCCCTCCCTGACCCTCAACACCCCATCGAGGCTGTAACTGTTCTACTTTGGGGATAAAAAGTGTTGGATTGAAGGGGGTTAAGTGAAGTTGTTTGTTTAGTGACTGGAATTGATGTGAGTCTCCATGGATCCGATTAGTGTGCCTGGAGGGATTCCCCTCTTCTATTAATAAGGGATTCCGGTCAATGTGTTGTCCCATTGAGTCAGCGGGAGCGGCAACTCCGACACCAACAGAGATCAGCGGCTGTGGAGAGAGAGGGAGGGAGAGGAGAGATCAGAATCTGGGAGCAATGGATTGGAATCTTCCAACAATGGATCAGAATCTGGGAACAATGATCTGGAATGTTCCAACCAAGGACAGGAGTTTATTCTATTGGATTTCTCTGTTTACTGCAGATTATATTTGGATAACATCAGCTGATCGGATTGAATATCTACTGTACGTGATTCAACACTTTTACTATCCCCTCCTGGCGATTGTTGGTGTTCCGGGTAAGTCTCTGGCTGGAATTGTACCGGCCCGACCGCCACAGGAATCGGAGCAGGCGAGGGGCGGAGAATGGGAAGGTCTGTTGAACACGGGTGGGATTTTGCAGCTTCAGGAAGAGTGAGGCTGGAAAGTCCCGTCCCCTGTGTCCAGTTCCTAATTCTAGAAAGGCTGTTTAACTGTATTGATTTTCTTGTCATTTCCTGTACTGGGTTTGCTGCTCTTGTTGAATCTCTGTATCCGGTTATTAATTCTTTCAGCCACTGACAATTGTCTCAGGGTCTACGGGCTGGGGTGTCTTCTGAGTGCTGTGACTTTCCATAGACATGTGACCTCAAACGCTATTCCTTCGTGCGTTAAATATTGAGACAGAATCCTTTTCACCCTCTGATGGACTGGTCTGCATTCACCAAGCTTTGAAGTTTCTCGCAGTCTTGGGCAGAGCAGGAGCCATACCAAGCTAGAATGTTATTTATGGTGCATCTGTAAAAGTTGGTGAGAGTCACAGCTGACATGCCAAATGTCTGTAAACCTCAGAGAAAATAGAGGCGTTCGGAGACTTTTTTAATTTTCGGGACGTCATGGCGGAACCAGGAAAGGTTTTTCGTGATGTGGACCCTAAAACGTGAAGCTCTCGACTATTTCAACTTCACCCCATTGATGTAGATCGGGGCATGTACTCCACTATGCTTCCAAAAGTCGATTTGCTTTGTTGACATTGAGGAAGAGATTATTGTGGTCCCCTGGTTCACCAGATTCTCTGTCTCTTCCTCCGACCCACTGCAGGTGTCATCAGCAAACTTGGGAATGGAGTTGGAGGGGAATTTGGCCACACAGTCACCAGTGTATAAGGAGTATAGTAAGGGGCTGAGGACGCAGCCTTACGGGGCACCGCTGTTCAGGATGATTGTGAAGGAGATGTTGTTGATTGTCCTTAATTTTGCTGTCTGTGGATTAGGAAGTTGAGGATCCAATTGCAGAGGCAGAAGCCAAGCCCAGGGCCACGGACTTTGGACATGAGTTTCGTAGGACTAATGGTGTTGCAGGCTGAGCTGTAGTTGATAAACACGAGTCTGTGTTCCAGGGTTCACTGTCGGGCCAGGGAGATGGCATTGTGGACCTGTTGTGGATGTCGGTGAACTGTCGTGGATCCAGGCAATCTATGAAGCCGGAACTGATTCATGCCATGACGAAACTTTTGATGCATTTCATAATATTGGATACCAGAGTCACCGGACGATAGGCATTATGGCAGCCTGCTTGGCTTTTCCTTTGGTACTGGCCTTTGTTTGAGTTTTACCTGGTGCATAGATTGGCAACCTTCCTGCCGAGAGAGGACTCATGCAGCTGCACTGGTCCAGTAGACCATAGTGGGACAGCAGTAATCGCACTGAGTATTATGGACGATAGTGATTCGCTGAACCTTGAAGCTTTCTCCCACTCTTGAAAGCAAACACTGGAAGTTGTGATCTGTGCCAATCGAGATTACTATTTTTTCCTGTGTTGCGCTAACAGTGGCCACAATGCTGTGATCTCCTCTCCAGGGTACAGTTCTGTGTAAATATAATAGAGATTCTGTGCTGTCAAGGCATCAGGATCTCCCTCTGCCAATTGTTAGTATTGTCCAGAGGCAAGGGTCAAACCAGCCCTCTTTGGTACCAGCTGTGTTGCAGGGGTTGTCAGTAAACTGTCTGAGAGATGACAGATTACCATCTACAGGACTCCAGTCTGGATTTTCTGTCAGAGTTTACTCCCTCATCCTTGTAGCTGAGTGAGGGTCAATGTTGTGGACTCTCCGGAAAGCTCTCTCCCAAATGTATACCACTGTGTTGCGACCATGGAGCAGCACGGTGACACAGTGGTTCGCACTGCTGATTCACAGCGTCAGGGACCTGGGTTCAATTCCAGGCTTGGGTCACTGTCTGTGTGGAGTTTGGACCTTCTCCCCGTGTCTGTGTGGGTTTCCTCCGGATGCTCCACTTTCCTCTCACACTGCAAAAGACGTGCTGGATTTTTAAAAACAGATTTCAGTGATTTTATGTGTGTACATTTTTTTTCATTTCAACCCATCCTCAGTCCAAATGATAACTTCTTTCCCTGAATCCTGTCTAATTTTATTCTTTATTTCCCTTCCTGACAGTGAACATAATCACAATTGTGACACTGACGAGCAGAAACTGTGGTCTGTCCAAATGTGTGACTCGTTACCTGGTGGCCATGTCAGTGGGGGATCTGCTGGTCATTATCCTCGACCTGATATTCAGACACATTCCCATTCTTTATCGGGAACAGTTTGATTTCCTGCGCTGGGTCCCCGTGTGTAACATCCACGCCGTCCTGCTTTATGCAGCCACTGACTGTTCTGTCTGGTTCACCGTCACTTTCACCTTTGATCGATTTGTGGCCATTTGCTGCCCCAAGCTGAAGAGTAAATATTGCAGTGAGAAATCGGCGGCTGTGGTTCTGGGAACAGTGACGGTGCTGAGCTGTTTAAAGAACATTTTCTGGTATTTTATGTTTTTAAATGAATATCAGCTGATGAACGAACCCTGGTTTTGTGATTACACAATGGATGTTCTGTACTCTCCGGTCTGGGTAACAATCGAGTTCCTCCACATCATTCTAACCCCGACTGTCCCGTTCGTCCTGATTCTGCTGCTCAACGTTTTCACCGTCAGACACATTTTCGTGAGCAGCAGAGCCCGCAGGAGACTCCGGACTCACAGCAGTGGGGAGAATCCCAGGGACCCAGAGATGGAGAGTCGCAGGAAATCCATCATTTTACTGTTTGTTATCTCAGCCAACTTCATCCTCTTATGGTCGACATTAATGGTTTATTCAATATGGATTCGGATGAATGATTTGGGCTATGGGTCGGTATGGTTAGATGATTTTGTTCTGGAATTGGGCTTCATCCTGCAACTCACAAGTTGTTGTACAAACACTGCCATTTATGCTGTGACACAGACTCACTTCAGGCAGCAGCTAATAAATCTGCTGAAATATCCCTTTACTTCAATTCTTCAACTCATTTGATCCTGAGAGGAAACTACAACTACCTCAATCTTCCTATTGGACTTTCAAACTATAAATAACAAACAGCCTCACAGAGACAGAGAGAGTGACAGTTAAAGAGAGAGAGAGGGCAGTGAGAGCAAAAGTGAGAATGATAGAGAGACGGAGATTGACAGAGAGAGGGAAGGGCATAAATACATGGAGTGTGACAGATTTTGAAAGAGTTTCTAACAGATACAGTGAAAGAAAAAGAGAGAGCGAGAGAGGGAGAGACAGAGAGAGATAGACAGAAAGGACAGAGACAGATAGGGACTCCCACAGAGCGAGAAAAACAGGGACAGAGAATGGTGGAAATGGGGAGGGAGATGGACAGGGAATGAGAAAGGGAGACAGAGGGAGATAGATAGGAAGATGTAATGAGAGAGGGAGACTAAGACGGAAAGGGAGACAGAAAGGGAGGCAGAGAGAAACAGAGACAGAGACAGAGAGCGTCAGTGAATTTGAAACAGTGAAACTGAATGAGTACAATGGACACAGCAAGAGCAAAAGACAGAGCGAGGGAGAGAGAGAGAAAGACAGAGAAATAAGAAAAGGGGGACAGAGAAGGAGAGTGAGACTGAGAGGGGAGAGGAGACACAGAAGAAGAGTGGAGAGAGAAGGTGAGTGAGGGAGATGCAGAGGGACAGTAAGAGACACAGAGAAACAGGCAGAGAGAGAGAGAGAGAGACAGAGAGACAGGGGGATACAGAGAGAGGGATGCACAGAGAGACAGAGAGAGAGACATACTTAATGACTTTAACGATAACCATCAGGTGGAGTTATTGGAATATGAGCTCCCTGATTGAGACAGTTCATGCTGTCCAATCCGGGAGCCCTGCAGACGTATATAATATGCTGTGTCTGGGTTACCGGAACTCAGGGTGTGTACACTCTGGGTGTGGATGTGATGGACTGGTGGTTTTATCACGAGACTATTAATATAGAAACTCAGCTCATGTTCTCTGCACCCGGGTTCGAATCCCGTCACAGCAGATGGTGGAATTTGAATAAATATATCTGGAATTCAGAATCAGCTGGTGACCATAAAAGCATTGTCGATTTTCGGAAAAACACACCTGGTTCACCAATGTCCCAGGGAAGGAAATCTGTCGTCCTTATGTGGTCAGGACTAAATGCGACTCAAAGTGGTTGACACGTAATTGTCCTCTGAACATGGGCAGCTGGGGATGGGCAATAAATGCTGGGTGACCAGCGACACCCAAGTCCCAAGAGTGAATACAAATACTTTGTACTGGGAAATTTTAAACAAACGGTAAACTGTTTCTCACAGCTGGATAAATACCCAATCCCTCTGATTGACGACTGAGCTTCAAAGCTGGCAGGAGGATCCTTGTTTCCAATTATGAACTTATTCACGTGCACTTATACTGACAGCTAGATGAGGTTTCCCAGCGATATTCAACCATTCATACTCAGAGGAAGTTTAACATTTATAAAGTATCAAATGTAGGCTTACATTAACACTGCAATGAAGTTACTGTGAAAATCGCTTAGTCCTCGCACTCTGGTGCCTGTTCGGATAACACTGAGGGAGAATTTAACGTGGCCAATGCACCGAACCAGCATGTCTTTCAGACTGTGGGAGGAACCCGGAGAAACCAGAGGAAACCCACGAAGATACGGTGAGAATGTGCAGGCTCCGCACAGACATTGACCCAAGCCAGGAATTGAACCCAGGTCTCTGGCGTTATGAGGCAGCAGCGCTAACCACTGTGACACCTCGTCTACGGTGATAGTTTGGGCAAAGTAGTTCCAGAAACACCTGCATGGCGGGGCAGCCCATAACATTGGCCCATATCCAGCTGTGGGCTTTGTTACTGTCCGCCTCCCATTATCAATTGGAACACCCTCAGGAGGTCGAGTCACTGACGCCAATGCCTTGAGTTGGCTACGATTAACAGACACTTGTCGTACCCACAATGGAAGAGATGGTAATCATGAACCTTTTCAAAACTCTCCCAGTGGCTGCCAATAATATTCGGCTGTGGAGGCAAAATTACCCATTCCTGAATGAATTGAAGCAGCGAGTGCTGATGGGGGAATCCAAAAGGCCGTTACAGCCTGAATTGCACCCATATTGGAATGGCAGAGAGCAGCTGACTGTGGAAGATGGCACACGCCTATGGGGTTCAAGAGTGTCATCCTGAGCCAGGGTCACCATCCCATGGTGAACTTTACCATGGCCACCCAGGAGTGGCAAACTGAAGATCCTCTAAGTTGCATTGTTGGTGGCCAGGTATGGGGACGGATATTTGCCCGTGGGTCAGTGTTGGCAATATCAACAAGGGCAGAACTATCACCAGTCACTACACTTCACACTTGGGAATGGCCAGGACGGCCATAGACGTGGCTGCACATGGACAGTGCCGGTCCGTTCATGGGGTCTATGTTCCTGGTAATGGTAGATGCTGATTCAAAATAGATGGCCGGACACAGGGTGAGTTACTCAAACACAAGGACAAGAGTGGAGAAACTTCACACCTCTTTCTTGACACCCGGGATCCCGGAAATGTTAGTTTCTGAAAATGGACCGCCCTTCATCAGCCAGGAATTTGTGCATTAGATGAAGTTGATCAGAAATTAACACGTTAGGACAGTGTCATATTACCCATCATCCAACGGCCTGGCAGAAAGAGCGGCCCAAACAGTAAAAGCAGGTTCAAAAAAACATCCCACAGCCTCCTTGCACGCCAAACCATCCAGATTCATCTTCAATTACAGGACAACACCCCCCAAACCACCCCCCCACCCCCCCACCCCCGCCCAACCCCGACCCCCCCCCCCCCCCCTCCCCCCAACCACCCATTCAACTACCAGAACAGACCCAGCAGAGTTGGTCATGAGAAGATGACTCCGCCCAGGGTTGAGTCTGATATTCCCAAGGGTGGGAGGTTCGCAAGGCATCAAGACACCCAGTGTTGATCCCACCAGCCGGGACAGGCACCTAAAGGCAGGTGATAGATTATTGGTAAAGAATCATGGCAATGGATCCGCGTGGTTATGAGGCACGGTCGAGTCTGGAACAGGGCCAGTTTCCTCTCGAGTCCGCTTGGGAGATACCATCTTATGGGAATGCTTCAATCATCTGCAAGCCATGATGCCCCAAGCCGTGCAGGAAAAATCAATTCCCAGCACACCTGGAACTTTGGAAAGAATTCCAGGCACTCCGGCTCCTGTTCTCCATCTCCGCCAGTGGGAACCTCGGAGTCTGAAATGGACACAGTGGGTTTAGCCTCTCGATCACATTGTCACCCGATAAAGGGAACTCGGGCCACACGCTCATGGTGGAAGAGGCGAGCTCCGGTCTGCTGAACCCCACTCACTTCCGAGGCTGAGCAGCAGGAACCGGACCCAGCATTGAAACTCCAAAAAAGGCTTCCAAGGTGGTCGGCCCTCGGCGGTTACTCAGACCTCGAGGGGGAGGGGGTGCAATGACTTCAATCAGGTTCATGAGTTGGAAATGGGCAAATATAAGCTACCGAACTGAGGCCTGTGAAATGTGCCCACTCAGGGAGCTCCACAGAGTGCAAACTGCAGAGAGTGAAGCACTGAGAGTTGGGGTCAGTGTGGGAGTTTAGGGAAGTGGGTGGAGATGTATTGCTGTGTCTTGTGTCCCTTACTGCCCGGTCCCTTACGACCAGGTCCAGTGCGGGTCGGTGTCGACCAGACATTACAGTTCAGAAAGTGACATGGGACCAACGGAAGCAGCGGTAAGGTGAGTAAGGCCTTGGAAGGAACACTCAGGGAATTTTCTGAGCAGCTCCTGCTGACGTGAAAGCTTCAGGAAGGGCTCCCAATATTGTTAATGTTCTGGGGACCCGTGTTCGAATCCGGTCACAGCAGCTGGTCGAATTTGAATTCACTAAAAATATCTGGAGTCAAAAATCTACTGATGACTATAAAACCATCCTCCATTTGTCGGAAAACCCCATCTGGTTCACTAACGTCGTTTAGGGAAGGAAACCTGCCGTCCTTATCAGGTCTGGCCTACATGTGGCTCCAGAGCCACAGCAATGTGTTTAACTCTCAACTGCTCTCCAAGGTCAACTCGGGACAGGCAGTAAATGCTGGTCAGCCAGGGACGCCCATGTCCTTCGAATGATTAAACAAACATGTTTGTGACACTGGCTCCCTGAGCGGACGTGGGCGGGAGCTGCAAGGAGGCTCAGCAACTGAACAATAGCACGGGGGTTCAGGGAACCATTCAAGAGGGAGGAGAAAAGGGAAATATAGTTATAAATGGGGATAGTTCGTCAGGGGAATAGACACTTTTCTCTGTGGCCAGGATTGAGAGTCCCGAAGGCTGTGTTGCCTGACTGGTGCTCCGGTTCGGGACATCTCATCTGGGCTGCTGGGAAACATGGAGCTGGAGGGGATAGATTCAGTTGCTGTGGTCCACGTTTTTGAATTTACTGCAGATTAAATCTGAAATTGGAGTCACAATTATAGGACCCGAATGGATTCAGTGTATTCCCAGAGTTAAAGATGGTAACTATATCCCAGGAGAGAGTGGAAGAGTCCGGAGAGACACTCTACCATTTGGAATTGAATCATTGAAAGGTCACAGACAGGTGAAAGATAACGCTGAGGCAACATAGGATCTTGAGAGTTATGTTTTAGATGACAATACCTTTGGTGGGTAACATAGCCTCGAATGTTACAAATTAATTAATGTGATCAGCATTGTCCATTCTTTGATTGGCAGCAATTCAATCTCAGAAATAAATATATTCCACAACCTCAATCAATGTCGTCACGTGTTTGTTAATGACCACTGAACAGCTTCCTATACCACAGTGCCACGGTCAGTCAGATCATGTGTGTCCAACTGACGCACATGTTAGACCGCCTATCGGCTCTGGAGCGGCGGGTGAATTCAGTTTGGAGCATCCACGATGCTGAGAAAGCCGTGGATATCATGCTCAGTGAGTTGGTCACAACGCAGGTAACAGTTACTGAGGGAGATAGAGAATGGGTGACCACCAGACAGAGGAAGAGTCGGAAGGCAGTGTCGGGGTCCCCTGCAATCATCTCCCTCCAAAACAGATACACCATTTTGGATACTGTTGGGGGAGATGGCTCACCAGGGGAAGGTGGCAGCAGCCAGGTTCATGGCACCGTGGCTGGCTCTGCTGGACAGGAGGGCAGGAAAAAGAGTGGCAGAGCTATAGTGATAGGGGACTCAATTGTAAGGGGAATAGACAGGTGATTCTGTGGATGCAAACAAGACTCCAGGATGGTATGTTGACTCCCTGGTGCAAGGGTCAAGGGTGTCTCGGAGCAGCTGCAGGACATTCTGGAGGGGGAGGGTGAACAACCAGCTGTCGTGGGGCATATAGGCACCAACACTATAGGTAAAAAATGGGATGAAATCCTACAAGCTGAATTTAAGGAGTTAGGAGTTAAACTAAAATGTAGGACCTCAAAGGTAGTAATCTCAGGATTACTGCCAGTGCCACGTGTTAGTCAGAGTAGGAATGTCAGGATCGCCAAGGTGAATACGTGGCTTGAGAGATGGTGCAAGATGGAGAGATTCAAATTCCTGGGACATTGGAACCGGTTCTGAAGGAGATGGGACCAGTACAAAACAGACGGTCTGCACCTGGGCAGGACTGGAACCAATGTCCTGAGGGGAGTGTTTGCGAGTGCTGTTGGGGAGGGGTTTAAATTAATGTGGCGCGGGGATGGGGACCGATGCAGGAAGTCAGAGGGAAGTAAAGTGGGGACAGAAACTAAAGGCAGCAAAAGGAAAAGTGGAAGACAGAAAAACCGAAGACAAAAATCAAAAAGGGCCAGAGTACAGAGTACAGAGACTGTGGAGAACTCAGTGAATGGGTCCAGTAAAGGGCCAGAGTACAGAGTACAGAGACTGTGGAGAACTCAGTGAATGGGTCCAGTAAAGGGCCAGAGTACAGAGTACTGTGGAGAACTCAGTGAATGGCTCCAGTAAAGGGCCAGAGTACAGAGTACTGTGGAGAACTCAGTGAATGCCTTCAGTAAAGGGCCAGAGTACAGAGTACTGTGGTAAACCACTGTTAGCTTATTGCCTGTGTGTGTGTGACATGCCTGGGCATGCCCCTGCCGACCCTGCCTGGGACTCCTCCCCCCCTGGTCCAGGTATAAAGGTGACTGCTCCCCACCCCCTGCCTCAGTCTCCGGACCAATTCATCAGCATGGGTGCGCTCCAAGTCTTTTGCGAATAAAAGCCTATTTGTTCTTGCATACAAACTAGTCTTTGCTTGATTGATTGTGCATCAATTTTATGAGCAAAAGTTTTGGGATGGAGCAGATACTAAAACCCGATAGACTCGAATTGGATCCTCAAGGTGTAGGAGTCTCTAACAGCTTCGATCAGTGGCTGCGATGTTTCAAAACTTTCCTCACCGCCTCTGCCTCCATCGTCCGGCCCGAAACCGACAAGCTCCACGTGCTCCACGCCCGGGTAAGCGATCAAGTATTCTCGATGATTAGAGACGCTGAAACTTACAACGATGCGAACGAACTTTTAAAAGGCCAGTAGAACAAACAGTCTAATGAAATCAATGCCAGACATATTCTGGCTACTCGCAGACAACAGCCGGGAGATTCAGGCGATCAATTCCTGTGTGCGTTGCGAGCACTTGGCAGGGCCTGCAACTGCAAGGCCGTAACAGCCACCCAAAACACTGAGGACTGAATCAGAGATGCCTATGTCGCGGGTATCAGGTCAAACTATATCCAACACCGACTGCTGGAACAGGGTGGGCTGGACCTACAAAGGACTGTGGCGCTTCCCGACTCATTAGAGGTGGCCTTCCATAATCTCGAGGCCTACACCCCCGAACACGGGGGCGCATCGTGGACACCGCGGTCGCCGCCACCTCTGTGCTCGGGAGGGCCACAGGCCTACGGCACGCCACGTCCCACCAATGACTCAACCGCTGCGGCAGTCTCCGGAGGCCCGAAGGGCTACTTCTGCGGCCTGGGGAAGCACCCCCGACAATGCTGCCCGATGAAGGATGCGATCTACTCTGGGTGTGGAAAGAAGGGCCATTACGTGAAGGTATGCAGGGCAAAATCGATCTCCAAGCCCAGTAGCGCTGCGTGCGACCCGCGGGGGCCGCCATCTTGGACGCCATCAGCCGCGTGGGGGGCCATGCGGGCCGCCATCTTGGATGCCATCAGCCGCGTGTGAGCCGGGCGTGCCGCCATCTTGGGCGCCATCAGCCGCGTCGCAAAATAAACGGTGGCTTCGGTTACGCTGGACCAATCCAGGCCTCACCAACTCGCCAGGTCCATGATGGACATCGAGGTAAATGGTTGATGCGCGATTAATCCACTCAGGAGGTGAGATCGTACCCGGGAATAAGGCTTTTATTCGCAACAAGAATAGAGCATACTGCTTAACAATACAATCCCAGACTAAGAGCCACTTGGAAGTAGCAGTGACCTTTATTCTCCTATAAGAAGGCGGAGCCAACCGGAGTGTACCACAGAACAATGCTAACAGGTGGAACACCCCAACCCTAACCCCAACAGTAACAAGAGTAACATATGTACAAGTACCCATAGTGGTAACCATCTATGGTTCAGTACCCATAGTGGTAATCATCTATGGTTCAGTACCCATAGTGGTTCACCACAATGGTCGCATTACAAACTGTTTATTTGACTGTGGGAGTACGGAGAGCTTTATTCACCCCAACACAGAGAGTCGCTACGCCCTTTCACTACTGCCAGTGAAGCAAAAGATCTCCATGGCTTCAAAGTCCCAAACGGTGGATGTCCTCGGGTACTGCGTGGCGGCCCTGACTGTACGGGGCACAGTGTACAAATGTAACCCCCTGCTGACCACTATATGGGGGCTGCTATTTAAATATTCAATCAACAGGATCCCGAATTCCTAGTGGTTGATGTTGATTTGGCTAATTCCCTGTTTACCCAGAAATGTCAGTACTGTAATTGGGATATCAAAAATAAATTTAATAACACGTATAATTAACAGACATAAAACAGTGAGCTCTGATCTATAACCGTTGGGGGCCCTCCGTTGGTGCACATATGGGGAAACTCATCCTCTTTAACACATTTGTAGATACTGATCCAGTTGGAATGTATAGTCCCCACCAGTTACTCACGACACCCACACACAGTCCAGGAGAGACACACATGTGGAAGATGATGCCGCAGGAGGCAGAGGTGCCGCGAGCTATCCGTGCAGCAATGTAGGTCGAGTGCACTGAATGCTGTCCTCCTCGGCAGTAATGAAAAGAACAGGCAGGGGAACGCCTGGCTGCCTCTCCCTCCAAACCGAATTCTCCCTGCCTGGAAAAAGCTCTCTGCCTCTTCAGCTCTCTCTCTCTCCAGCTCTCTGCCTCTCCAGCTCTGCACCTTCAGCTCTCTGCCTCTCCAGCTCTGCCTCTCTCTCCAGCTCTCTGCCTCTCCAGCTCTGCACCTTCAGCTCTCTGCCTCTTCAGCTCTCTCTCTCTCCAGCTCTCTGCATCTTCACTTCCTGGCACCTTTTATTTTTCCTCCCCCCGCCCCCAGAGCAATCCCATTGGCCCAGCCCACATCACTCAACCAACAGCATCCTGTTCACAGCACCCGCCCGGCAAACAGGACACTGAAGCCCACCAGGGACAAAGAACACTGGTAACTGTCTTCCCCACAAATTTTCCTCAGTCCCTTACATTCTCCCCCCACCAAAAATACAGCATGCCCCCTTGCTGAAGTACACTACATAGGACCCAGTTAACCAATTACACCACGTACCTTATAGTGTGATGACTGGTATAATAGTGGGTGAAAAGAGTGGTACCTTATTTATACATGACGAGCACTGAGCAAAGGAGTTACACCACCATGTATGACAACTATTGCAGTGTTCAGGAAAATGCATAGTGGGTGGTGTAGCTGAGTGAACACTTGTATGTCCTACTACTACAGACTTTGCACACGGCTCTCCCAGCTTTGTATAATGGAAACGGTCTGCTGGCTTTCTCTCTCTCTGTGATCTCCTTATCTCTGGTTCTGGATTGGCTATGTTAGATGTGCCTGCAGTGTAAGTGCCCTCAACAGAACTGTCTGATTCTACTTCCCTTTGCTCAGTTACTACCTCTTCTATCACAACAGGTAGCCCTTCTGAAGATTCTGAGCTCGCTGCGACTTCTGTCACTTCTGTAGCATTTGTGGGGGGATTGGACCCTGTAGGCATGGCATCCTGTTCCGGTTGTTCACAGATTCCCTCCGGATTGCCAATGATCAAGTCCTCTGGGTAATGTCCATACTCTGACTCTGAGTCTGAAGAGTTTTGATCTCCCAGGGGCACATCAGCTGCGGAGTCATCTTTGTGAACCTCAGAAGTTTGATTCCTTTCTTTTGCTTTTCTGTGCCTGAGGGCTCTTGGAGGGGGAATAGGCTTTGAGTCAACCTCAGTGCTCAATTGGACCTCTTGTCCCAGGGGCAAAACATGATTTCGGTGCATGACCTTAATGTGTCCCGAACCATCTGCAGGCTTTAGACGATAAACAGGAAGATCAGACATTTGACTCCCAACCACATAAGGATTTGCACTCCACCGATCAGCAAGCTTCTGTTTCCCTTTCAGGCCAAGGTTTCGAATGAGGACTCTATCCCCAGGCTTCCAGCAATGGTAGCGCACTCTCTGGTCATACCTCTCCTTGTTACTTTGGTTCATTTTAGCGGAAGTGGCTTGGGCCAACTGATAGGCTGCTTGCAGCTCTTTCTTCATCTTAGACACATACTGCAAGTGGGAAGTTGTTGAGGTCCCATCCACTGACACGCCAAAGCAAACGTCCACAGGAAGTCTGGCTTCCCTCCTGAACATTAAAAAGTAGGGTGAATACCCGGTAGCTTCATTTGGGGTGCAGTTGTACGCGTGGACCAGATGATCAATGTGCTGACTCCATTTGGACTTTTGACTGGGCTCAAGAGTTCTTAGCATGTTCAACAGGGTTCTATTGAACCTCTCTGGTTGAGGGTCACCTTGTGGGTGGTATGGTGAAGTTCTTGATTTCCTCACACCCAACATGGTCAACATCTCTCTCACCAACTGGCTTTCAAAATCCCGACCCTGGTCTGAATGTATGCGAGTTGGTAGGCCGTAGGGAATGAAGTATTTCTCCCATAGAGTTCTGGCAACCGTTATGGCTCTCTGATCCTTGGTTGGGAATGCTTGTGCATACCGAGTGAAGTGGTCAGTGACTACCAACACATTGCACACATTGCGGGAATCAGGTTCTATGGAGAGAAAGTCAATGCATGCAAGATCCATAGGGCCCGAACTTTGGATGTGGGAAAGTGGTGCTGCTCTCTGTGGCAGAGTCTTTCTCTTAATGCAGCGTTCACATGTCTTGCAGTATGTCTCTACGTCTAGCTTCATGCGGGGCCAGAAGAATCTGTCGCAGACGAGTGCATAGGTCTTGTCAAATCCCAGATGTCCATTGTTGTCATGCAGTGACTTCAGAATCATACGGTGGAACTGCTTGGGGAGCACAAGCTGTCGCCGTAAGCGTAGGTCAGACTGTTTGACTGTCCTGTAAAGCAGACCCTGCTCGATTGACCACTTCCCCCACTCTCGTTTCAGAAGTGTAAGATCAGGATGGTTTGTCTGTATTTGACTTGCCGGTGCCTTCTGATTGACAGCTAGCCATATTTCTCCTATACACGGGTCGCTTTTCTGAGCAGCTTGAAGCTCTGCTGGACTGAAAGTGGGCAGGTGATCAGCTACTACTGCAACGGTATGACAG
This sequence comes from Mustelus asterias, assembly GCF_964213995.1. Classification (NCBI taxonomy): domain Eukaryota; kingdom Metazoa; phylum Chordata; class Chondrichthyes; order Carcharhiniformes; family Triakidae; genus Mustelus; species Mustelus asterias. The sequence goes on from NW_027590513.1 coordinate 119,466, forward strand.
AAAGCCTTGGGAACTGCAGACACATGAGCCCCTATTTGTTCGATCACACATGGATAGGAGTGTCCTGCTCGTGTGCTACTCGACACAGCCTGACAGAGCGCCCGCACTCCTGGAACTGGGATTTCTTGCCATTCATCATCTGGTGTCATGCTGTCATGTGGACGTCGAGACAACGAGTCTGCGTCAAGGTTATGCCGGCCTGGTCTTTACTTAAGGCTAAAGTTGTAGGTGGACAGTGCTGAGAGCCAGCGATGACCAGTGGCATCCAGTTTAGCTGACGTTGTGACGTATGTCAGGGGATTGTTGTCCGTTCTGACTTGTACAGTAGCTCCGTAAAGATAGTCATGTAGCTTATCCACAATAGCCCACTTGAGAGCTAAAAACTTCAGATGGTGCGCTGGATAGTTTTTCTCAGATGGCGAGAGACTTCTGCTGATGAATGCAACTGGGCGTAGACCATCATCATGCTCTTGGTATCAGACACCACCTAGTCCGTCCAGGCTAGCATCCACGTGCAGAATGTAAGGTTTCTGTGGATCTGTGAACACCAATACAGGGGCTTTGGTGAGCCGGGTCTTGAGTCCTTGGAAAGCATGTTCGCATTGCTCACTCCACCGAGAGCCAAAGGGTTCAGAAGGCTTGAAGTAAGTCTTGTCAGGTGAGTTTGCAGTCTGACTCCCCTTGGAGCGGGGACGGGGAGGATATCCTTGAAGGAGTCTATTGAGGGGACGGCAGAGTTTGGAGACGTCCTTGACAAAGCGGCGATAGTAGCCACAAAATCCAAGGAAGGATCTGAGCTCTGTCACCGTTTGGGGTCTTGGCCAGGAGACAACAGCCTCTACCTTGGATGGGTCCGTCGCTATTCCGTCCTACATGTCCAACATAGGTGACAGAAGTCCTGCCAAACTGGCACTTGTCAAGCGACAGCTTCAGACCTTCTTCTTGGAGCCGGTCAAGCACTGTGAGCAACCGCTCCTCGTGTTCTTCGAGGGTTCATCCAAACACAATGAGATCATCCAGGTTCACCAACACCTCCAGAAAGTTCATGCCGCCGACAGTATGTTCCATGACTCTCTGAAAAGTGGCCGGTGCTCCTGAAATTCCCTGAGGCATGCGTTCGAACTGATAAAAACCCAACGGGCAGATAAAAGCGGTCTTCTCCTTGTCAGCCTCACTCATGGGTATTTGATAGTACCCGCTCCTCAGGTCGAGGACTGTGAACCATTTACTCCCAGACAAGCAGTGAAGAGCGTCTTCTATCCTTGGGACAGTGTACTGGTCCGGTATTGTTCGAAGGTTAAGGGTTTGGTAGTCCACGCACATTCGTACCTTCCCTGACTTCTTGCGTACGACTACTATTGGCGATACGTAGGGACTACGCGATTCAGAGATGATGCCATGGCTTTGTAGTTCCTGTAGGTGCTGGCGCACATCCTCAAAGACAGCAGGCGACAAGCGACGTGACCTCTCTCGGAAGGGCCTTGCATCCTTCAGTCTTATTTCATGTCTGGTGCTTTTAGAACAACCTACATCCCACTCGTGCTGAGAGAAAACCTCGTTCCTCTCCATCATTCTCTCACAGAGACGCCTCCTTGCCTCCTCTGGCATAGGAGAGGCTCCAAAATCAAAAGAGGAAGGGGTCAGTTCGATTGCAGCTTTATCCGCACACTGTGCCCTCGGCAGAGGAACAGGGGCTACTGGAAAAATATGGGCTACTGAAGTCCCACGTTTCAAGGAGATTTCTCTGGATGACAGGTTCTTCACAGTCACAGTAATGCGTCTGCTGGAAACAACTGATGCAAGATGAACCTCAGGCCTCACCCACAACTCTTCAGGGGAAGAAGTGTCAATAGGCTGATCTATCAGTGCTAGCTGGTCTGTGAAATCACCAGGAAACTTTGGGAGGCCAGTGACTTTAAACACTTGTCCTGGTTGCAAGGTGATTGGCTTGTGCTGGGTAAACCACACAGTACCATGCTTGTCTACCCCTTCTGTTGTTTCAGACTGGGTGAGTGTCTCATAAGCTTCTCGGAGGACGGGGTGTATGGTCAAAGTACCCAAGAAGCGTTCTCCCGCCTGTTCTTTACAGGACTCCACCAACTCTCTCACCAGCCGGGTATTTGTCCCCACCAGCACGGCAATGTTGTTATCTTTCACAGGGTCAGGACATACTAAGGCCAAAGTGTCAACTGTCTGCGGCACTCCGGTTACAGCGGCAGTGAACTCGAGTTGTATGGACAGGTAGCCATCATATGGGTATTGGTGAGAGCTTAAACCCCATATTTCCAGGTCTTCAAGTGGCTGGAGAGTTTCAGGTAGGTGTCGTAGAAGTTGCGATACAAAATGGTTACTTGGGAGCCACTGTCAAGCAAAGCTCTTGCATAAACTCCTTCTATTTGCACAGGTACACCAGAGATGGGCCCCACTAATCCTGCAGGTAACTGTTTTGAGCCTTGCTTCGCTGGGGGTGGACAGTGGGTGGAACGCATTTCACACGGAACCAAGCACCGTTCCTTCACCTGGCTCCTGAGAAGTTTCCCTGTTGTCTGCTTGCTTTGATCAGCTTCTGATTCACTCTCCTCAGATCCTCGAGTTCTTTGCACTCTCTCCTTGTATGCCCATCTTGCCCACACCTGTAGCAAAAGATTCCTGCCGGCAGTGGGTTGGACATTTTCACTCGGGGCGACGCGTCCCCAACAGCAGCTTCTGGTGCTTGCTGTACGGACCCAGTCCTTGCTGTCGTACTTTCAGATGTGGGGGTAACTGGAACGGCGCTCAACAGTCTGGCCATCTGAGAAGTCAGTTCCCTTACCTCATTTCGTAGGCTGTTCAACTCAGACGTGACTGAGGACTGCGGTACACTGGCGGTGGCTGCGGTGGCAGTAGCTTTCACCCCTTCTCTGGCGCTAATCCAATTTTCTTCCTCTCTTACCTCCCGCATCAGCTGGAAGAAGGAAGGGGGTTTGTCCAGGGTGTGGCTCATCCTTACACGCAGAGCAACCATGTCTCGAGTGAGTGCCCCCTTGACCAGCTGTTCCACCCGAGCTCGATTCATGTCTGCAGCCGTAATTCCTCCCTTAAGAAGAGCACGATGGAGAAGTTTGTCAAGGCGATACAGAAAAGCAGAGTTTTTCTCCTTCATCCTGGTATGTGTGTCTGAACTTGGCCAAGATGTCGGCTCCACTCTCTGTGGTGCCATAAGCTGTGTCCAGAGCGGATAAATAATCGGTGGCCGTAGCAGTGGGAGTGCTAACTTTCAAAAATCGAATGATGTCAGCAGCAGGCCCTTTTAAACTCTCCACTATACGCTGTCTCTTGGCGGCGTCAGTGCATTGCCACTCACTGATCATCTGGGTAGCCTGCTCCATCCAGGCATCATATTCTTCCTCACCTGGGAGTACAAGTTTCAGTCCTGAAAACAGTCTCAGCTTTCTGTAGCTAGGCCCATCGGTTGACACTTGGTTGCACTTGTCCACCAGTTTGCCAATAGCAGTCACTAACTCCATGTTCACATCCACTTTGGGAGCTTGATTTTCTGATACTATGGCCTGAAAATCCTCCATTGACTTGCCTTCCTGTTGTAGTAGTAACAACAGCTTTGTATGGAAAGCGTCCTCTTCAGGAACAGCATCCTGTGTGTCCAAGCTTTCTAGCGTATGCACAGCCCATGGCCCAGCTTCTCCTTCAATACCTACATCTGGAGGCACAGTGTCAGGGGTTAAATCAATGCTAGTCTCCACTAGTATGAACAACTGTGTGCCAGTAGAATCCCCACGGCGACCACAAATCTTGGTGCGACCAAAGACTTCCACTGTGTTTAAGACCCTAGCAATGGTCTCCTCGCGAGTATCTATTGGCACATTGCTCAGTAATATGCCACGAGAAAGACTGATATTCTTTTGGCGGCTCCAGTCAGCAGCCTGAGAAAAATCCATTGTCTTAACTGAGCTACTAACACTGTAAAACTTTTCCTGTTGTAATTACAGGGTTAACTGTTACTGACTGACGAAAAGAGGAAAGAAAAAAAAATTTATTTGACCTCTCTGGTAAACAGGAATGATCCCAGCGGTGCCTCCAAAAATGTAACCCCCTGCTGACCACTATATGGGGCTACTATTCAAATATTCAATCAACAGGATCCCGAATTCTGAGCGGTTGATGTTGATTTGGCTAATTTACTGTTTACCCATAAATGTCAGTACTGTAATCGGAATATCAAAAATAAATTTAATAACAAATAGAATTAACAGACATAAAACAGTGAGCTCTGATCTATAACCGTTGGGGCCCATCCGTTGGTGCACACATGGGGAAACTCATCCTCAGTAACACATTTGTAGATACTGTTCCAGTTGGATTGTATAGTCCCCACCAGTTACTCACGACACACACACACACACAGTCCAGAAGAGACACACGTGTGGAAGATGATGCCGCAGGAGGCAGAGGTGCCGCAAGCCTTCTGAAAGTCTCAATAAACCACATCCACTGGTTCCCCTCAGTGAACTCTCCTGATTGCATCCTCAAAGAATTCCAATGGATTCTTCAAACAAGATTTCCCCTCTGTAAATCCATGCTGACTTTGTCTGATTTTCCCACTGCCTTCCAAATGCTGAGTTATGAAATCATTGATAAATCCTCCAGCTCCAACTTCCCCTGCGCTGACGATAGGTTCACTGGGATCAGTATATCTTTATCACTGATCATGTGTCTGTAAAATGCTGACATGTAGATCAGTCACAGAGTAACAGCATAGAGCAGCTCACACACGGATTTAGACAACTACAAGCGTAATAGTCATTTAACAGGAACACAAACAGCTCCATGGATCAGGTGGTATATTTTCTTCACCATGTTTTTGAGGAAGAGAAGGTGTTACAGGCTAATAGGCAGGAGGAAGTAGATGTTCGGAGGGAGGATGTACTAGCAGTTTTGAATAAACTGAAGGTTGATAAGTGCCCTGGGCCTGATGAAATATATCCGAGGATTCTTTGGGAGGCAAGGGTTGAGATTGCAGAGCCTTTGGCTTTGATCTTTGGGTCCTCACTGTCCACGGGGATGGTGCCAGAGGACTGGAGAGTGGCGAATGTTGTTCCTCTGTTTAAGAAAGGGAACAGAAATGACCCTGGTAATTATAGGCCGGTTAGTCTTACTTCGGTGGTTGGTAAGTTGATGGAAAAGGTCCTTCGGGATGGGATTTACGACCATTTAGAAAGATGCGGATTAATCCGGGATAGTCAGCACAGATTCGTGAAGGTCAAGTCATGCCTCACAAATTTGGTAGAATTTTTTGAGGAGGTAACTAAGTGTGTTGATGAAGGTAGGGCAGTTGATGTCATATTCATGAATTTTAGTAAGGCGTTTGATAAGATCCCCCATGGTCGGCTTATGATGAAAGTAAGGAGGTGTGGGATAGAGGGAAAGTTGGCCGATTGGATAGGTAACTGGCCATCTGATCGAAGACAAAGGGTGGTGGTGGACGGAGAATTTTTGGACTGGAGGCAGGTTGCTAGCGGAGTGCCAAAGGGATCAGTGCTTGGTCCTCTGCGATTTGTGATTTTTATCAATGACTTGGAGGAGGGGGCTGAAGGGTGGATCAGTAAATTTGCTGATGACACCAAGATTGGTGGAGCAGTGGATGAGGTGGAGGGCTGTTGTCGGCTGCAAAGAGACATAGGTAGGATGCAGAGCTGGGCTGAAAAATGGCAGATGGAGTTTAACCCTGATAAATGTGAGGTGATTCATTTTGGTAGGACAAATTTAAATGTGGATTACAGGGTCAAAGGTAGGATTCTGAAGACTGTGGAGGAACAGAGAGATCTTGGGGTCCATATCCACAGATCGCTGAAGGTTGCCACTCAAGTGGATAGAGCTGTGAAGAAGGCCTATAGAGTGTTAGCTTTTATTAACAGGGGGTTGGAGTTTAAGAGCCGTGGGGTTATGCTGCAACTGTACAGGACCTTGGCGAGACCACATTTGGAATATTGTGTGTAGTTCTGGTCACCTCACTATAAGAAGGATGTGGAAGCCCTGGAAAGAATGCAAAGGAGATTTACCAGGATGCTGCCTGGTTTGGAGGGTTGATCTTATGAGGAAAGGTTGAGGGAGCTAGGGCTGTTCTCTCTGGAGCGGAGGAGGTTGAGGGGAGACTTAATAGAGGATTATAAAATGATGAAGGGGATAGATAGAGTGAACGTTCAAAGACTATTTCCTCAGGTGGATGGAGCTATTACAAGGGGGCATAACTATAGGGTTCATGGTGGGAGATATAGGAAGGATATCCGAGGTAGGTTCTTTACGCAGAGGGTGGATGGGGTGTGGAATGGACTGCCTGCAGTGATAGTGGAGTCAGACACTTTAGGAACATTTAAGCGGTTATTGGATAGGCACATGGAGCACACCAGGATGATTGGGAGTGGGATAGGTTGAACTTGGTTTCAGAGAAAGCTCGGCACAACATCGTGGGCCGAAGGGCCTGTTCTATGCTGCACTGTTCTAAGTTCTATTTGAAATTCCTGATACATTTTCAACGTGAAGTATTGTGTCCCTTCGCTCTGCAGGTAATCTCTGTGTTAACTCCGTGATGATTCATTCCCAAGGACATTCATATGTACCCTGTGGTATCCCCTCTGGGATACTGACATTGCAAAATCGCTCATCTTCGAGTTTCTTCAAATTAACAAACACGTGACGACACTGATTGAGGTTGTGGAATATATTTATTTCTGAGATTGAATTGCTGCCAATCAAAGAATGGACAATGCTGATCACATTAATTAATTTGTAACATTAGAGGCTATGCTACCCACCAAAGGTATTGTCATCTGAAACACAACTCTCAAGATCCCACGTTGCCTCAGCGTTATCTTTCACCTGTCTGTGACCTTTCAATGATTCAATTCCAAATGTTAGAGTGTCTCTCCGGGCTGTTCCACTCTCTCCTGGGATATAGTTACCCTCTTCAACTCTGGGAATACACTGAATCCATTCGGGTCCTATAATTGTGACTCCAATTTCAGATTTAATCTGCAGTAAATTCAAAAACGTGGACCACAGTAACTGAATCTATCCCCTCCAGCTCCATGTTTCCCAGCAGCCCAGATGAGATGTCCCGAACCGGAGCACCGGTCAGGCAACGCAGCCTTCGAGACTCTCAATCCTGGCCACAGAGAAAAGTGTCTATTCCCCTGACGAACTATCCCCATTTATAACTATATTTCCCTTTTCTCCTCCCTCTTGAATGGCTCCCTGATCCCCCGTGCTATTGTTCAGTTGCTCAGCCACCTTGTGGCTCCCGCCCACGTCCGCACAGGGAGCCAGTGTCACAAACCTGTTTGTTTAATCATTCGAAGGACATGGGCGTCCCTGGCTGACCAGCATTTACTGCCTGTCCCGAGTTGACCTTGGAGAGCAGTTGAGAGTTAAACACATTGCTGTGGCTCTGGAGCCACATGTAGGCCAGACCAGGTAAGGACGGCAGGTTTCCTTCCCGAAACGACGTTAGTGAACCAGATGGGGTTTTCCGACAATAGAGAATGGTTTTATAGTCATCAGTAGATTTTTGACTCCAGATATTTTTTAGTGAATTCAAATTTGACCAGCTGCTGTGACCGGATTCGAACACGGGTCCCCAGGACATTAACAATATTGGGAGCCCTTCCTGAAGCTATCACGTCAGCAGGAGCTACTCAGAAAATTCCCTGAGTGTGCCTTCCAAGGCCTTACTCACCTTACCGCTGCTTCTGGTCGACACCTACCCGCACTGGACCTGGTCGTAAGGGACCGGGCAGTAAGGGACACAAGACACAGCAATACCTCTCCACCCACTTCCCTAAACTCCCACACTTACCCCAACTCTCAGTGCTTCACTCTCTGCAGCTTGCACTCTGTGGAGCTCCCTGAGTGGGCACATTTCACAGGCCTCAGTTCGGTAGCTTATATTTGCCCGTGTCCAACTCATGAACCTGATTGAAGTCATTGCACCCCCTCCCCCTCTAGGTCTGAGTAACCGCCAAGGGCTGACCACTTTGGAAGCCTTTTTTGGAGTTTCAATGCTGAGTCCGGTTCCTGCTGCTCAGCCTCGGAAGTGAGTGGGGTTTAGCAGACCGGAGCTCGCCTCTTCCACCATGAGCCTTGTGGCCCGAGTTCCCTTTATCGGGTGACAATGTGATCGAGAGGCTAAACCCACTGTGTCCATTTCAGACTCCGAGGTTCCCACTGGCGGAGATGGAGAACAGGAGCCGGAGTGCCTGGAATTCTTTCCAAAGTTCCCGGTCTGCTGGGAATTGATTGTTCAGGCACGGCTTGGGGCTTCATGGCTTGCAGATGATTGAAGCATTCCCACAGGATGGTATCTCCCAAGCGGACTCGATAGGAAACTGGCCCTGTTCCAGACTCGACCGTGCCTCATAACCACGCGGATCCATTGCCATGATTCTTTACCAATAACCTATCACCTGCCTTTAGGTGCCTGTCCCGGCTGATGGGATCAACACTGGGTGTCTTGATGCCTTGCGAACCTCCCACCCTTGGGAATATCAGACTCAACCCTCGGCGGAGTCATCTTCTCATGAGCAACTCTGCTGGGTCTGTTCTGGTAGTTGAATGGGTGGTTGGGGGGAGGGGGGGGGGGGGTGGTGGGGTTTGGGGGCGGGGGTTGGGGGGTGGGCGGTGTGGGGGGTGTTTGGGGGGTGTTGTCCTGTAATTGAGGATGAATCTGGATGGTTTGGTTTCCATGGAGGCTGTGGGATGTTTTTTTGAACCTGCTTTTACTATTTGGGCCGCTCTTTCTGCGAGGCCGTTGGATGATAGGTAATATGACACTATCCTAACGTGTTAATTTCTGATCAACTTCATCAAATGCACAAATTCCTGGCTGGTGAAGGGTGGTCCATTTTCAGAGACTAACATTTCCGGGATCCCGGGTGTCAAGAAAGAGGTGTGAAGTTTCTCCACTCTTGTCCTTGTGTTTGAGTAACTCACCCTGTGTACGGCCATCCATTTTGAATCAGCATCTACCATTACCAGGAACATAGACCCCATGAAGGGACCGGCACTGTCCATGTGCAGCCACGTCTATGGCCGTCCTGGCCATTCCCAAGTGTGAAGAGTAGTGACTGGTGATAGTTCTGCCCTTGTTGATATTGCCAACACTGACCCACGGGCAAATATCCGTCCCCATACCTGGCCACCAACAGGGCAACTTAGAGGATCTTCAGTTTGCCACTCCTGGGTGGCCATGGTAAAGTTCACCATGGGATGGTGACCCTGGCTCAGGATGACACTCTTGAACCCCATAGGCGTGTGCCATCTTCCACAGTCAGCTGCTCTCTGCCATTCCAATATGGGTGCAATTCAGGCTGTAATGGCCTTTTGGATTCCCCCATCAGCACTCGCTGCTTCAATTCATTCAGGAATGGATAATTTTGCCTCCACAGCCGAATATTATTGGCAGCCACTGGGAGAGTTTTGAAAAAGTTCATGATTACCATCTCTTCCATTGTGGGTACGACAAGTGTCTGTTAATCGTAGCCAACTCAAGGCATTGGCGTCAGTGACTCAGCCTCCTGGATAATGGGAGGCGGACAGTAATAAAGCCCACAGCTGGATATGGGCCAATGTTATGGGCTGCACCGCCATGCAGGTACTTCTGGAATATCTTTCCCCGAACTGTCACCATTGACGAGGTGTCACAGTGGTTAGCGCTGCTGCCTCATAACCCCAGAGACCTGGGTTCAGTTCCTGGCTTGGGTCAATGTCTGTGCGGAGTCTGCACATTCTCACCGTATCTGCATGGGTTTACTCTGCTTTCTCCGGTTTTCTCCCGCAGTCTGAAAGACATGCTGGTTAGATGCGTTGGCCATGCTCAATTCTCCCTCAGTGTACCCGGACAGGCACCAGTGTGTGGCGACTAGGCAATTTTCACATTAACTTCATTGCAGTGTTAATGTAAGCCGACATTTGACACTTTATAAATGTTAAACTTCCTCTGAGTATGAATGGTTGAATATCGCTGGGAAACCTCATCTCGCTGTCAGTGTAAGTGCACGTGAATAAGCTCATAATTGGAAACAAGAATCCTCCTGCCAGCTTTGAAGCTCAGTCCTCAATCAGAGGGATTGGGTATTTATCCAGCTGTGAGAAACAGTTTACCGTTTGTTTAAAATTTCCCACTACAAAGTATTTGTATTCACTCTTGGGACTTGGATGTCACTGGCCGGCCAGCATTTATTGCCCTTCCCTAGTTGCCCATGTTCAGAGGGCAATTAAGTGTCAACCACTTTGAGTCGCATTTAGTCCTGACCACATAAGGACGACAGATTTCCTTCCCTGGGACATTGGTGAACCAGATGTTTTTTCCGAAAATCGGCAATGCTTTCATGGTCACCAGCTGATTCTGAATTCCAGATATATTTATTCAAATTCCAACATCTGCTGTGACGGGATTCGAACCCAGGTGCCCAGAACATGAGCTGAATTTCTATATTAATAGTCTCGTGATAAAACCACCAGTCCATCACATCCACACCCAGAGTGTACACACCCTGAGTTCCGGTAACCGAGACACACCATATTATATACGTCTGCAGGGCTCCCGGATTGGACAGCATGAACTGTCTCAATCAGGGAGCTCATATTCCAATAACTCCACCTGATGGTTATCGTTAAAGTCATTATGTATGTCTCTCTCTCTGTCTCTTCCTGTCATTCTGTGCATCCCTCTCTCTGTATCCCCCTGTCTCTCTGTCTCTCTCTCTGCCTGTTTCTCTGTGTCTCATACTGTCTCTCTGCATCTCCCTCACTCACCTTCTCTCTCCACTCTTCTTCTGTGTCTCCTCCCCCCTCTCAGTCTCACTCTCCTCCTCCCTCTCCTTCTCTGTCCCCCTTTTCTTATTTCTCTATCTTTCTCTCTCTCTACCTCACTCTGTCTTTTGCTCTTGCCGTGTCCATTGTACTCATTCAGTCTCACTCTTTCAAATTCGCTGACACTCTCTGCCTCCGTCTCTGTTTCTCTCTGCCTCCCTTTCTGTCTCCCTTTCCGTCTTAGTCTCCCTCTCTCATTGCATCCTCCCATCTGTCTCCCTCTGTCTCCCTTTCTCATTCCCTGTCCATCTCCCTCCAGATTTCCCCCAATCTCTGTCCCTGTTTTTCTCGCTCTGTGGGAGTCCCTATCTGTCTCTGTCCTTTCTGTCTATCTCTCTCTGTCTCTCACTCTTTCTTTTTCTTTCACTGTATCTGTTAGAAACTCTTTCAAAATCTGTCACGCTCCATGTATTTATGCCCTTCCCTCTCTCTTTCAATCTCCGTCTCTCTATCACTCTCACTGTTGCTCTCACTGCCCTCTCTCTCTCTTTATCTGTCACTCTGTCTGTCTCTGTGAGGCTGTTTGTTATTTATAGTTCGGCTGTCCAATAGGAAGAGTCAGGGGTCTTGTGGTTGTAGTTTCCTCTCAGTGTCTAATGAGTTGAAGAATTGAAGTAAAAGGGATATTTCAGCAGATTTGTTAGCTGCTGCCTGAAGTGAGTCTGTGTCACAGCATAAATGGCAGTGTTTGTACAACAACTTGTGAGTTGCAGCATGAAGCCCAATTCCAGGACAAAATTATCTAACCATACCGACCAATAGCCCAAAGAATACATCCGACGCCATATTGAATAAACCATGAATGTCGACCATAAGAGGATGAAGTTGGCTGAGATAACAAACAGTAAAATGATGGATTTCCTGCGACTCTCCATCTCTGGGTCTCTGGGATTCTCCCCACTGCTGTGAGTCCGGAGTCTCCTGCGGGCTCTGCTGCTCACGAAAATGTGTCTGACGGTGAAAAGGTTGAGCAGCAGAATCAGGACGAACGGGACACACGGGGTTAGAATGTTGTGGAGGAACTCGATTGTTACCCAGACCGGAGAGAACAGAACATCCATTGTGTAAACACAAAACCAGGGGCTGTTCACCAGCCGATATCTATTTAATAACATAAAATACCAGAAAATGTTCTTTAAACAGCTCAGCACCGTCACTGTTCCCAGAACCACAGCCGCCGATTTCTCACTGCAATATTTACTCTTCAGCTTGGGGCAGCAAATGGCCACAAATCGATCAAAGGTGAAAGTCACGGTGAACCAGACAGAACAGTCAGTGGCTGCATAAAGCAGGACGGCGTGGATGTTACACAGGGGGAGCGAGTCCAGGAAATCAAACTGTTCCCAATAAAGAATGGGAATGTGTCTGAATATCAGGTCGAGGATAACGACCAGCAGATCCCCCGCTGACATGGCCACCAGGTAACGAGTCACACATTTGGACAGACCACAGTTTCTGCTCGTCAGTGTCACAATTGTGATTATGTTCACTGTCAGGAAGGGAAATAAAGAATAAAATTAGACAGAATTCAGGGAAAGAAGTTATCATTTAGACTGAGGATGGGTTGAAATAAAAAAGAATGTACACACATAAAATCACTGAAATCTGTTTTTAAAAATCCAGCAGGTCTTTTGCAGTGTGAGAGGAAAGTGGAGCATCCGGAGGAAACCCACACAGACACGGGGAGAAGGTCCAAACTCCACACAGACAGTGACCCAAGCCTGGAATTGAACCCAGGTCCCTGACGCTGTGAATCAGCAGTGCGAACCACTGTGTCACCGTGCTGCTCCATGGTAGCAACACAGTGGTATACATTTGGGAGAGAGCTTTCCGGAGAGTCCACAACATTGACCCTCACTCAGCTACAAGGATGAGGGAGTAAACCCTGACAGAAAATCCAGACTGGAATCCTGTAGATGGTAATCTGTCGTCTCTCAGACAGTTTACTGACAACCCCTGCAACAGAGCTGGTACCAAAGAGGGCTGGTTTGACCCTTGCCTCTGGACAATACTAACAATTGGCAGCGGGAGATCCTGATGCCTTGACAGCACAGAATCTCTATTATATTTACACAGAACTGTACCCTGGAGAGGAGATCACAGCATTGTGGCCACTGTTAGCACAACACAGGAAAAAATAGTAATCTCACACTCGATTGGCACAGATCACAACTTCCAGTGTTTGTTTTTGATGCGCGACTCGTGTTTATCAACTAGAGCCTCAGCCTGCAACACCATTAGTCCTATGAAACTCATGTCCAAAGTCCGTGGCCCTGGGCTTGGCTCCTGCCTCTGCAATTGGATCCTCAACTTCCGAATCCATAGACAGCAAAATTAAGGACATTCAACAACATCTCCTTCACAATCATCCTGAACAGCGGTGCCCCGTAAGGCTGCGTCCTCAGCCCCTTACTGTACTCCTTATACACTGGTGACTGTGTGGCCAAATTCCCCTCCAACTCCATTTCCAAGTTTGCTGATGACATCTGCAGTGGGTCGGAGGAAGAGACAGAGAATCTGGTGAACTGGGGCGACAACAATAATCTCTTCCTCAATGTCAACAAAGCAAATCGACTTTTGGAAGCCTAGTGGAGTACATGCCCCGATCTACATCAATGGGGTGAAGTTGAAATAGTCGAGAGCTTCACGTTTTAGGGTCCACATCACGAAAAACCTTTCCTGGTTCCTCCATGACGTCCCTATAATTAAAAAAGTCTCCGAACCCCTCTATTTTCTCAGAGGTTTACAGACATTTGGCATGTCAGCTGCGACTCTCACCAACTTTTACAGATGCACCATAAATAACATTCTAGCTTGGTATGGCTCCTGCTCTGTCCAAGACTGCGAGAAACTTCAAAGCTTGGTGAATGCAGACCAGTCCATCACTCAAACCAACCTCCCACTCATTAACTCTGTCTAAACTTCCCGTTGCCTCACAAAAGCAACCAGCCTAATTCAGGAATAGCGCATCACGGACATCAACTCTTCCCACTTGTTCCATCAGTGGAAAAGATAAAGAATGTGTGAGGACATGGACCAACCGACTCATAGAATCATAGAATCATAGAATCACTACAGTGCAGAAGGGGGCCATTTGACCCATCGAGTCTACACCGACAACAATCCCACCCAGGCCCTATCCCCAAAGTCCCACATATGTACCCTGCTCATCCCCCAAACATACATATCCCAGGACGCTAATGGGCAGTTAACATGGCCAATCAACCTAACCTGCACATTTTGGAATGTGGGTGAAAACTGGAGCATCCGGAGCAAACCCATGCACATACGGGTAGAATGTGCAAATTCCACACAGACAGTGATCCAAGCCAGGAATCGAACTCAGGTTCCTATGATACAGCAGCGCTAACCATTGTGCCACCATGCTGCCGACTCAGGAACAGCTTCTCTGCTGCCATCAGACGTTTGAATGGACCCACATTGCATTAAGATGATCTTTTACTACATCCTAGCTATGACTGCAACATTACATTCTGCACTCTCTCCTTCTCTATGTACAGTATGCTTTGTCTGTCTGGCACTCAAGCAACAACACTTTTCACTTTATATCCAATGTTATGAAGTGCATCAAAAGGTTAGTCGTGACATGAATCAATTCCGGCCTCCCAGATTGCCTGGATACACTACAGTTCACCTACCTCCCCAACAGGTCCACAGACACCATCTCCCTGGCCCAACACTGAACTCTGTAACACTGTAACCCTGAACATAGAGAAGGAGAGAGTGCAGAATGTAATGTTGGACTCAGAGCTAGGGTGTAGAATAAGATCATCTGAATGCGATGTGGGTCCATTAAAATGTCAGATGGCAGCAGAGAAGAAGCTGTTCTTGAGTCGGCAGCATGGTGGCACAATGGTTAGCACTGCTGTCTCACAGGGACCTGAGTTCGATTCCCGGCTTGGATCACATATTTATTATATGTGAAAATAATAAACCAAATCAATTCAAATCAAATCAGTCTTTTGCATCTCAAGCTGAAACATCAGCACGATGTGCCCTGACCTTACCAATCAACTTATGCAGGTTGATGATGTACACGGGACGGCTGTGATCGAGGCTGCATTTACAAGGCTGAATGTGGACATTGGGGAGCTGCGAGAAACTGGACTTGCTCACAGTGGATTCTTTCCAGAGGAACACCACACGTTCTTGTAATAGGAGAAATCCCAACAGGCGAGATGTGAGAATGGAACAAAGTTTTTAAACAAAAGCTTCACTGGTGCTGATGGAATCCCAGGAATTGAAATTGGATACCTGATGCTGTGAGGGAGCAGTGCTAACCACTGTGCCATACTGCCATCCTGCAAGGTGCCCTGGAGATATCCAATATCACGCTTAGGATACCATCATCACCATATCCGTAGTAGGGAAATGATTGGAAAACAATTTGAAGGACAGAATTAAACTCCACTTCGAGAGGTAAGGATTGATGAACAATAGTCAGCATTCCTTTGACAGGGGGAGATCATGTCTAACAATTCGCTGGAATATATTGAGGAGTTGTCTGGATGAGGAGATGAGGGAAGTGCAGTCCATGTAGTCTACGTGTTCTTCAGAAAAGCTTTTGACAAATATGGGAGACTGAACAAGGAAGTGATTCCGATTGGAACCAGGTCAATTTGGTAAATTATATTCAAAATGGCTGAGTGGCAGAGGGCAGAGGGTGATGGTGGAAGGTTGTTTTTGTGACTGCAAGCCTGTGTTCAGTGGTGTTCCACAGGGATCGATGCTGGGTCCCTTGCTGTTTGTAGCGTACATTGATGGTCGAGACATGAATGTGTGAGGTGTGATCAGTAAGTTTGCAGATGATACAAAAATTGGTGGTGTGGTAAATATTGAGGAGGAAAGCCTTAGATTACAGGAATCATAGAATCCTACAGTGCAGAAGGAGGCCATTCAGCCCATCGAGTCTGCACAGAGCACAATCCCACCCAGGCGATATCCCCTGAACCCCATGCATTTACCCAAGCAATTCTCCCTGACACTAAGTCCAGTATTTCCTGGCCAATCCACATAACCTACAAGTCTTTGGACTGTGGGCGGAAACTGGAACACCCAGAGGAAACCCATGCAGACACGGGGAGAATGTGCAAACTCCACACGGATGTGGTCCAAGCCAGAAATTGAACACACGTCCCTGGCGCTGTGGGGCAGCAGTGGTAACCACTGTGCCACCGCGCTGAGGAAACTGAAAGGCTGGTCAAATGGGCAAATGTAATTTACACCTGACGAATGTGAGGCCATGCATTTGGGACGACTCTCCGGGTAAGGAAATGCACCATGTCCGGTCGAGTCTGAGGAAGTGCAGAGGACCAGAATGAATTTGGGGTGCATATATGTGGATCCCGAAAAGCAGCAAGACAGGTAGATGAGGTGGTTAAGACGACATGTAGGATACTTGCCTTTAGCAGCCGCAGCATAGAATATAAGAGCTGGGAGGTGACGATGGAAGTTTATAAAACGCTGGTTAGACCAGAGCAAGAGAACTGTGCACAGCTCTGGTCATCACACTACAGGAAGGATGTGATTACACTGGAGACGGTGGAGAGGAGATTCACCAGGATGCTGCCTGGGCTGGAGAGTTTCAGCTATGAGGGGAGGCTGGTTAGGCTGGGTTTTTTACCTTAGAGCAGAGATGGCTGGAGGGGGAGCGGGTGTAGTGGGTGGTGGTGGGGAATGCTTTCAGGTGGGGGCTGGGGGGAACTGAGTGATATGAACAAAATAGATAGGAAGAAACCTGTTCCCTTTAGTAGAGGTGTCAATAACCAGAGGGGCGTGGATTTAAGGTAAAGGGCAGATTTTTGTGTGGATTTGAGGAAAAATGTTTCCATCCACAGGGTGCTGGGATCTGCAGCTCACGGCCGGAAAGGATGGTAGAAGCGGGAACAACCACAAGAGGCATTTAGATCAGCAACTCAAACGCCAGAGCATGTAATTATTAAACTAGAAAGAGTGCAGGAATGATTTACTCGGATGACACTGGGACTTGATGGATTGAGTTATAAGGAGAGGCTGAATAGACTGGGACTTTTTTCTCTGGAGCGTAGGAGGCTGAGGGGTGATCTTATAGAGGTCTATAAAATAATGAAGGGCACAGATCAGCTCGATAGTCAATATCTTTTCCCAAAGGTAGGGGAGTCTAAAACTAGAGGGCACAGGTTTAAGGTGAGAGGGGAGAGATACAAAAGGGTCCAGAGGGGTAATTTTGTCACACAGAGGGTGGTGAGTGTCTGGAACGAGCTGCCAGAGGCAGTAGTAGAGGCGGGTACAATTTTATTTTTTTTAAAGCGTTTAGACAGTTACTTGGGTACGATGGGTACAGAGGGATATGGGCCAAATGTGGGCAATTGGGATTAGTTTTAACGGTTTAAAAAAAAAGGCAGCATGCACAAGATGGGCCGAAGGACTTGTTTCCATTCTGTAAACTCTATGACAAGGCTGTGGATCGAGTGCTGGAAAATGGGATTGGATTGGATAGGTGTTTGATGACCAGTTCAGACATAATGGCCGAATGGCCTCATTTCGTGCTGTTAAAACTCGATGGCTGTTCGGCCACCCTCAGCAGTGGCCCCATCACTTGCAGCTCTCACAGCGCTGGCTAGGATACCGACCACCTCCCAAACCTATCTGGTTGCAAATGCGCAATTGCAGCCAGCAGTGAGCTGCCTGGTCTGAGAGAGACACCTGTCAGCTCTCTGCTGCTGCAGGTCGCTTCAACACAACAGCTGCCCCCAGGTAGTCCGGGGGTCCTCAGCTCTTTCTGAGCAGCCCACGATCAGATATAGATCAGATCAGCGAGACCCCTCCCTACCCCACTGTGCATGCAGAGAGGCAGCGAGACCCCCTCCCTACCCCACTGTGCATGCAGACAGGCAGCGAGACACCTCCCTGCCCCATTGTCCCTGCAGAGAAGCAGCGAGACCCCCTCCCAACCCACTGTGCATGCAGAGAGGCAGCGAGACCCCTCCCTACCCCACTGTGCATGCATAGAGGCAGCGAGACCCCCACCCTACCGCACTGTGCATGCAGAGAGGCAACGAGAGCCCCCACCCTACCCCACTGTGCATGCAGAGAGGCAGCGAGACCCCCCTCCCTACCCCACTGTGCATCCAGATAGGCAGCGAGACCCCCTCCCTACCCCACTGTGCATGCAGAGAGGCAGCGAGACCCCCCACCCTACCCCACTGTGCATGCAGAGAGGCAACGAAACCCCCTCCCTACCCCACTGTACATGCAGGGAGGCAGTGATGCCCCCCTTCCTCCCAACACCAATCACGTGTAGAGTGGCAGCAGGGACCACCCCACCCCACAGACAGCGGGCAGTTTAGTAACGGGACCCTCTCCGACCCAGCAACTACATTCAGTGTAGGCCACGTTACCTTCAGGCTCCGCCCCTGTAGACCCCGCCACCTCATGCGCCACTCCCTGGTACTGCCCGGTGGGCATTGCCCAAGGGGCACCTACCTTTGCCCTCGACCTTGCCCGGTGTCCTCAATGGCCTTCAGTTCTCCCGGTGAGGTCATCATGACTCGTCCTCATACATGTGGCCAGCTGTTTTCCTCACCGGACACAACCTCTCCCGGTGAGGCTGCAAAGGCAAGTGTGGCGCACAATTCCATCCCAGGCTCGCTAATGTTCTTTAAATTTGTTTTAAAATAAATTGAAATAATTTATTCAGCCTCTTGCCGGAAATGGGCAGGAGACTGAATCCGCTGTTTATCCATTGCCGGTGAAGGTTGCAAGAGGTGAGAAATGGGACGTGGACCGGAGTTCTTGGCTGTCACGCGGTTTTAATTGATCACCCAACCATCAATGGACAGGGAGTAGCTGTCCCCCCCCTATCGTGTGTGTGTTGCGTGTGTCTATATGGTCTGTACCAGTATGCATGTGTGTGTGTGCGTGTTTGCGTGTGAGCAACAGAATACCTGACGAGTGTTCCTAAGTGTGTGTTATTCTGGAATGTTACAGCAATTTTGCTTCTTGAATTTGTGTGTGAGTGGGAGTGTCTCAATCTGATTGCTTCTATCAACAAATGTGTGTATTAATGTATGTGCGTTTGGCTGTGTCTGTGTGTTTGTGTTCCTGTTGCTCTCGGAGAGCTTGTGGTGGCACAGGGGATAGCATTGCTGCCTCACAGCACCAGACGTCCTGGTTCAATTGCAGGCTTGGCCACTGTCTGTGCAGATTCTGCATGTTCTCCCCATGTCTGCGTGGGTTTCATCCGGGTGCTCCAGTTTCCTCCCACTATCTGAAAGTTATGCTGGTTAGGTGCATTGGCCGTGCTAAATTCTCCCTCAGTCTCCCTGAACAGGCGCTGGAGTGTGGTGACTCGGCGATTTTTATAGTAACTTCATTGCAATGTTAATGTTCGCATACTTGTGACACTGATGAATAAATTTCAAATTTAATGAACTATGTTCTCTCTCTGTGAGATCCTGCTGTGCAGATATGACCAATAAAATTGATTCTGCGGCCTGGTGATTGGGTGGGTGAACTGGCGTTATATGCAGAGGGTGAAAAGGAGTCTGTCTCAATCTTTTACGAACGAAGGAATAGCGTTTGAGGTCACATGTCTATGGAAAGTCACAGCACTCAGAAGACACCCCAGCCCATAGACCCTGAGACAATTGTCAGTGGCTGAAAGAATTAATAACCGAATACAGAGATTCAACAAGAGCAGCAAACCCAGTACAGGAAATGACAAGAAAATCAATACAGTTAAACAGCCTTTCTAGAATTAGGAACTGGACACAGGGGACGGGACTTTCCAGCCTCACTCTTCCTGAAGCTGCAAAATCCCACCCGTGTTCAACAGACCTTCCCATTCTCCGCCCCTTGCCTGCTCCGATTCCTGTGGCGGTCGGGCCGGTACAATTCCAGCCAGGGACTTACCCGGAACACCAACAATCGCCAGGAGGGGATAGTAAAAGTGTTGAATCACGTACAGTAGATATTCAATCCGATCAGCTGATGTTATCCACCAATCATCTGCAGTAAACTGAGAAATCCAATAGAATAAACTCCTGTCCTTGGTTGGAACATTCCGGTTCATTGTTCCCAGATTCTGATCCATTGTTGGAAGACTCCAATCCATTGCTCCCAGATTCTGATCTCTCCTCTCCCTCCCTCTCTCTCCACAGCCGCTGATCTCTGTTGGTGTCGGAGTTGCCACTCCCGCTGACTCAATGGGACAACACATTGACCGGAATCCCTTATTAATAGAAGAGGGGAATCCCTCCAGGCACACTAAGCGGATCCATGGAGACTCACATCAATTCCAGTCACTAAACAAACAACTTCACTTAACCCCCTTCAATCCAACACTTTTTATCCCCAACGTAGAACAGTTACAGCCTCGATGGGGTGTTGAGGGTCAGGGAGGTATGGAAAGTTGGAAATAATATAGGGTCAATATTAATTCGATGTAGCAGAGATCACTCTGCTAGTGTTAATTTCGAGACGACGAGAATACAAAAGCAGGGGTGTACTGCTGAGGGTTTATAAGACACTGGTCTGACCGCATTCAGAATATTGTCAGCAATTTTGGTCCCGTATCTAAGGAAGGACGTGCTGGCCTTGGAGAGGGTCCAGAGCAGGTTCACAAGAATGATCCGGGGAATGAAAGACTTGACGCATGAGGAGCGTCTGAGGACTGGGGGTCCACACTCGATGCAGTTTGGAAGTATGAGGAAGGGGACAACATTGAAACTTACAGAATAATGAAAGGCCTGGATAGAGTGCACTGAGGGAAGATGTTTCCATGAGTCGGGGAGACTTGGATCCGAGGGCACAGACTCAGAGGAAAGGGACGTCCCTTTAGAAATGTGATGTGGAGATGGCGGTGTTGGACTGGGGTGTGCGCAGTGAGAAGTCTCACAATACCAGTTTCCCACTCACCAGATGAAGGAGCAGCATTCCGAAAGCTCGTGATTCGAAATATACTTGTGGGACTTTAACCTGCTGTTGTGAGACTTCTTACTTCAGAACTGAGACGAGGAGGAATTTCCTCAGCCAGAGGGTGGTGAATCTGTGGAATTCATTGCCACACAAGGCTGTGGAGGCCAGATCATTGAATGTATTTAATAAAGAGATAAATGGGTTCATGACTGGTACAGCGATCAAGGGTTACAGGGAGAAACCAACAAAATGCGTTTGAGAAACTTATCAGCCAGAATTGAATGGTGGAGCCGGCTCGATGGGCCGAATGGCCTCAATCTGCTCTTATATCTTATTGTCTTCTGGGTATCATGGTCGTGGTTCTTTGATGAAGTTAACGTCAATCAGGGTTGATATAGTCTGCTTAATCCAGGTTGTAGCAGATCTTATGTACAGCTCATGGACAGAACAATCTTAGTATAGGACTTCACACGGATCAATCTCTCAGCATTACGTACAGTACAGTCTTAGCTCGAGTCATCAGATAGAACTATCTCTCAGTGTTATGTACAGTACAATCTGAGGCTTCAGATGGAACTATCTCTCAGTGTTATGTACAGTACAATCTGAGGCTTCAGACAGAACTATCTCTCAGTGTTATGTACAGTACAATCTGAGGCTTCAAAGAACAAAGAACAGTACAGCGCAGGAAACAGGCCCTTCGGCCCTCCAAGCCTGTGCCGCTCCTTGGTCCAACTGGACCAATCGTTTGTATCCCTCCATTCCCAGGCTGCTCATGTGACTATCCAGGTAAATCTTAAACTATGTCAGCGTGCCTGCCTCCACCACCCTACTTGGCAGCGCATTCCAGGCCCCCACCACCCTCTGTGTAAAAAACATCCCTCTGATATCTGAGTTATACTTCGCCCCTCTCACCTTGAGCCCGTGACCCCTCATGATCGTCTCCTCCGACCTGGGAAAATGCTTCCCACTGTTCACCCTATCTATCCCCTTCATAATCTTGTACTCCTCTATTAGAACTCCTCTCGTTCTCCGTCTTTCCAGGGAGAACAACCCCAGTTTACCCAATCTCTCCTCATAGCTAAGACCCTCCATACCAGGCAACATCCTGGTAAACCTTCTCTGCACTCTCTCTAACGCCTCCACGTCCTTCTGGTAGTGCAGCGACCAGAACTGGACGCAGTACCCCAAATGTGGCCCAACCAGCGTTCTATACAGCTGCATCATCAGACTCCAGCTTTTATACTCTATACCCCGTCCTATAAAGGCAAGCATACCATATGCCTTCTTCACCACCTTCTCCACCTGTGTTGCCACCTTCAAGGATTTGTGGACTTGCACACCTAGGTCCCTCTGTGTTTCTATACTCCTGATGACCCTGGAATTTATTGTATTACTCCTCCCGACATTATTTCTTCCAAAATGGATCACTTCGCATTTATCCGGATTAAACTCCATCTGCCACCTCTCCGCCCAATTTTCCAGCCTATCTATATCCTGCTGTATTGCCCGACAATGCTCTTCGCTATCCGCAAGTCCAGCCATCTTCGTGTCATCCGCAAACTTGCTGATTACACCAGTTACACCTTCTTCCAAATCATTTATATATATCACAAATAGCAGAGGCTCCAGTACAGAGCCCTGCGGAACACCACTGGTCACAGACCTCCAGCCGGAAAAAGACCCTCCGACCACTACCCTCTGTCTCCTATGGCCAAGCCAGTTCTCCACCCATCTAGCCACTTCTCCTTGTATCCCATGAGCCTTAACCTTCTTAACCAACCTGCCATGTGGGACTTTGTCAAATGCCTTACTGAAATCCATATAGACGACATCCATATAGGCGACATCCACGGCCCTTCCTTCATCAACCGATAGAACAATCTCTCAGTGTTATGTACAGTACCATCTGAGGCTTCCGATAGAACTATCTCTGTGTTATGTACAGTACAATCTGAGGCTTCAGACAGAACTATCTCTCTGTTATGTCGAGTAGAATCTGAGGCTTCAGATAGAACTATCTCTCAGTGTTATGCACAGTACCATCTGAGGCTTCCGATAGAACTATCTCTGTGTTATGTACAGTACAATCTGAGGCTTCAGACAGAACTATCTCTCTGTTATGTAGAGTAGAATCTGAGGCTTCAGATAGAACTATCTCTCAGTGTTATGTACAGTACAATCTGAGGCTTCAGATAGAACTATCTCTCAGTGTTACGTACAGTACAATCTGAGGCTTCAGATAGAATTATCTCTCAGTGTCATGTACAGAAGAACCTGATCAAGAAGCTTCACATCAATCTTTCTAAGCATTTTCTGTTGTGAGGTTGTAAGGAGGCAAGGGTGAGTTGAGGAGTGTGTGGGAGAAGGACACCGGGACACCTGAACAGAGTCAGCAGCATCTTGAGGAGAGTGTGAGAGGGGGACACGGGGACACCTAAACAGAGTCAGCAGCACCTTGAAGAGAGTGTGAGAGGGGGACACTGGGACACCAGGACAGGCAGTCAGCACCTTGAGGAGAGTGGGAGAGGGGGACACTGGGACAGACACTCAGCACCTTGAGGAGAGTGGGAGATGGGGACATAGAGGATTGAAGCTACTGGGAGAGTTGTGCAGCACTGGGATCGAGACCGTTAGTTTATGTCCTGTGGTTCTGAGGATTCTCTTCAATATGGACTCCACAGTCAGGTGTCAGGGACACAACTCTTTATTCCGTCTGTTCACACAAGACCCCAAATATTGACTGCCCAATCTGGGAGGATCCCAACAGCTCACCCCACACCTGAGATCACATGGCCCGTTCACTTAAAGAAAGCCCCAACATATATAACACTCTCCCCTGTAAGTAACACCTCCCCCCCCACTGCCCCCCCCGCCCCCACCCTCCCCCCCCCTCCCCCCACACCACCCCCATCCCCACAACCCCCGGTACAGCAACAGCATTTGAAACCATTTGCGAATATTTTTTCTCTATTCACTTCATCCAGGCTTGGTGCAGAATCCACAGCATATTTACAATGTAATACAGCCCATAGTTCATTCCTGATCCTTATGGCCATCGCACATAGACCTGATCAGGGGGAGTGACAACCCCTTGGGGGTTGATGCTTGGGGACTGGAGGCAGTTTTAAGATCCTCTCTGGTGAGCGAGGCCTCGATGAACCCACCAACGTTTGATCGTCTTCCCGCCGGTCGTCAGTAACCAATGTCGAGTTCCCTGTCCCCTCCATGAGCGGAGGAGCTGTTGATACCAGGCCTCCCTGGCCTCCCACATAATAGAACAGAGAGTATAGAAGGTGGCAGGAATCGAACCTCAGGCAGAGCAAAAAAAAGGTGACAGGAATGAGAAGGGAGGTGGTCAATGCGGGACTGAGTGTGTTGGACCTCAATGCGGGACTGTGTTGGACCTCAATGCGGGACTGAGTGTGTTGGACCTCAATGCGGGACTGAGTGTGTTGGACCTCAATGCGGGACTGAGTGTGTTGGACCTCAATGCACGCAATGCATGGATCAAGGTAAATGAGCTTGTTGCGCACATTGAAATTGGCCGGTACGATATTGTGGGCATCACAGAGACGTGGCTGCAAGGGGATCAGGGCTGGCATCTAAATACCCAAGGATAGGTGTCTTATTGGAAGGACAGGCAGATGGGCAAAGGAGGCGGAGTTGTATTGTTCGTAAGGAATGGCGTTAAATCAATCGCACGAAGCGATACAGGATCAGAAGGCAGAGAAACTCTGTGGGTAGAGTTGAGAAACAATGGTAAAAAGACCCTGATGGGAGTTATGTACAGGCCTCCAAGCAGGAGTCAGGATGAGGGGCAGAAAATAAATCTGGAGATAGAAAAGGCACATAAAAAGGCAATATTACAATAATTATGGGGGACTTCAATCTGCAGGTGGCCTGGGAAAATCCGGTAGGTAGTGATGGGTCCCAAGAAAAGGAATTTGTGGAATGTCTAAGAGATGCTTTTTTGGAGCAGCTTGTGACAGAGCCTACTGGGGAACTGGGAATTCTGGAGTTGGTGATGTGTAATGAGGCAGATTTGATTAGGGAACTTAAGGTGAAGTGACCCTGAGAGAGCAGTGACCACAATATGATAGAATTTACCCTGCAGTTTGAGAGGGAGAAACTGGAATCAGTTGCAAGAATATGACAATTAAATACAGGCAACTGCAAAGACATGAGGGAGGAGCTGGCCAGAGTTGATTGGAAAGGGAGCCGAGCAGGGGAGACAGTGGAACGGCAAGTACAGGAGTTTTGGGGCGGGGGGGTGGTTATTCGGGAGGCACAACAGAAATTCATCCCAAGGAGGAGGAAACCTGCTAAAGAGAGGACGAAGCTTCCGTGGCTGACGAGGAAAGTAAAGGACAGCATCAAAGCAAAAGAAACACTGGCGGCAGGGAGGGCAGTCATGGTGTGGAGATGCCGGCGTTGGACTGGGGTAAGCACAGGAAGAAGTCTCACAACACCAGGTTAAAGTCCAACAGGTTTATTTGGTAGCAAATACCATAAGCTTTCGGAGCGCTGCCCCTTCGTCAGATGGAGTGAAAATCTGTTCTCCAACAGTGCACAGAGACACAACATCAAGTTACAGAATACTAATTAGAATGCAAATCTCGACAGCCAGCCAGGTCTTAAAGGTACAGATAATGTGGGTGGAGGGAACATTAAACACAGGTTAAAGAGATGTGTATTGTCTCCAGGCAGAACAGCTAGGGAGGGTACCAGAGGACTGGAAATTAACTGATGTAATGCCGCTGTTTAAGAAGGGAGGGAGGCAGCAGATGGGAAATTATAGGCCGGTTAGACTGACTTCGTTCATTGGCAAGATTTTAGAGTCCATGATTAAAGATGAGATCGCAGAGTACGTGGGAGTGCATGATAAAGTAGGACTGAGTCAGCACGGCTTTGTCAAGGGGAGCTCATGTCTGACAAATCTGTTAGAGTTCTTTGAGGAGGTAACAAGGAAGTTAGATAAAGGAGAACCAGTGGACCTGATTTATTTGGATTTCCAAAAGGCCTTTGACAAGGTGCCACATCGGAGACTTTTAAATAAGTTAAGTGCCCGTGGTGTTAAGTGTAAGAACCTGGCATGGATAGAGTATTGGTTGACTGGCAGAAGGCAGAGAGTGGGGTAAACGGGTCTTTTTCAGGATGGCAGCCGGTGACTAGTGGTGTGCCTCAGGGGTCGGTGCTGGGACCACAACTTTTCACAATACACATTAACGATTTGGAAGAACGAAATGAAGCCACTGTTGCCAAGTTTGCAGATGATGGAAAGATATGCAGAGGGAGAGATAGTATTGAGGAAGCAGGGGGGCTGCACAAGGACTAGGATAGGCTAGGAGAGTGGGCAAAGAAGTGGCAGATGGAATATAACGTGGAAAAGTGTGAGATTATAAACATTGGAAGGAGAAATGGAGGCGTAGACTATTTTCTAATTGGGGAAATGCTTAGGCAATCAGAAGCACAAAGGGACTCGGGAGTCCTTGTTCAAGATTCTCTTAAGGTTAACGTGTAGGTTCATAGAACCATAGAAAATTACAGCTCAGAAACAGACCTTTTGGCCCTTCTTGTCTGTGCCGAACCATTTTTTGCCTTGTTGTCGGGAAAAATCCCTGTACCAATGCATTCAAGGAAGTCGAGTCGCAAGGCAATGTTCAAAGCGTTTTTCTTTATTGTACAATTACTGGGAACCCAGGGAGACCCCCGTAGCCAGCTTAGAAACAGTGCTTGGCCACGTTGATCTCAATAGTTATACATTTGCTCTGGATATTTATAGGAATCCAAATTCGAGCGGGAACATTTGCTCATACATTTTTACAATACTTATAAAGTGGCCTGTCTGGTCAGGAAGTCCCCTGAGAGACTTGTCAATTTGCATCTGTATGGTGTGTGTCCGTGTTAATGGGACTGCCTGTTCTTGCCCCGGTGTTTTAATGTGTTTCCCATTATCCTCTCGACGTGTCCCCTTATCTAAATCGACCTCTACTGTTTTGTGTCTGTATTCTATGCTTGCAAGATTAGGTGTTAATGTCATTTTGTCCTGCTGTGTGTAGGGGGATTTAATCTAATCTTTTATTCTTTTTATCCTAGTTTATTAAGTTTCTCTGCCTGCCTTGGCCATTTTATTCCTGTCATATTTTATTGACAGTCCGGTTATGCCATATAACCCACTCCAGGTCTTGACTCGCAGATATCCCGATCTTCTGGCCAAGGGCCGGTTTAAAATGCAGCTTCGTGCTGTTGCTGGGCAGAATAAGGATCTTTTGTCGGCATTGAAATTAAAGGTCTCGCAGCTGTGCAGAAGGGGATTTAAACGAATGTCCATTTGGGTGTTCCCCTCCGCATTGTGGGCACGTTATGAATGGTGCCAATCAGTCCAATAAATAAATATGTTTAATGAGGTGAATATTGATGAGATAATAAAAATATGGCTTTTGGAAATTGGCCTACTTCAGATCTGAAGCCTCAGATTGTACTGCACATAGCACTGAGAGATAGTTCTTCTGAAGTCTCAGATTGTACTGTACATAACGCTGAGAGAAAGTTCTTCTGAGGCCTCAGATTGTACTGTACATAACACTGAGAGATAGTTCTATCTGAAGCCTCAGATTGTACTGTACATAACACTGAGAGATAGTTCTATCTGAAGCCTCAGATTGTACTGCACATAACACTGAGAGATAGTTCTATCTGAAGCCTCAGATTGTACTGTACATAACACTGAGAGATAGTTCTATCTGAAGTCTCAGATTGTACTGTACATAACGCTGAGAGAAAGTTCTTCTGAGGCCTCAGATTGTGCTGTACATAACAGTGAGAGATAGTTCTATCTGAAGCCGCAGATTGTACTGTACATAACACTGAGAGATAGTTCTATCTGAGGCCTCAGATTGTACTGTACATAACACTGAGAGATAGTTCTATCCGAGGCCTCAGATTGTACTGTACATAGCACTGAGAGATAGTTCTATCTGAAGCCTCAGATTGTACCGTACATAACACAGAGATAGTTCTATCTGAAGCCTCAGATTGTACTGTACATAGCACTGAGAGATAGTTCTATCTGATGACTCGAGCTAAGACTGTACTGTACGTAATGCTGAGAGATTGATCCGTGTGAAGTCCTATACTAAGATTGTTCTGTCCATGAGCTGTACATAAGATCTGCTACAACCTGGATTAAGCAGACTATATCAACCCTGATTGACGTTAACGTCATCAAAGAACCACGACCATGGTACCCAGAAGACAATAAGATATAAGAGCAGAATGAGGCCATTCGGCCCATCGAGCCGGCTCCACCATTCAATTCTGGCTGATAAGTTTCTCAAACCCATTTTGTTGGTTTCTCCCTGTAACACTTGATCGCTGTACCAGTCATGAACCCATTTATCTCTTTATTAAATACATTCAATGATCTGGCCTCCACAGCCTTGTGTGGCAATGAATTCCACAGATTCACCACCCTCTGGCTGAAGAAATCCCTCCTCGTCTCAGTTCTGAAGTAAGAAGTCTCACAACAGCAGGTTAAAGTCCCACAAGTATATTTCGAATCACGAGCTTTCGGAATGCTGCTCCTTCATCTGGTGAGTGGGAAACTGGTATTGTGAGACTTCTCACTGCGCACACCCCAGTCCAACACCACCATCTCCACATCACATTTCTAAAGGGCTGTCCCTTTCCTCTGAGTCTGTGCCCTCGGGTCCAAGTCTCCCCGACTCATGGAAACATCTTCCCTCAGTGCACTCTATCCAGGCCTTTCACTATTCTGTAAGTTTCAACGTTATCCCCTTCCTCATACTTCCAAACTGCATCGAGTGTGGACCCCCAGTCCTCAGACGCTCCTCATGCGTCAAGTCTTTCATTCCCCGGATCATTCTTGTGAACCTGCTCTGGACCCTCTCCAAGGCCAGCACATCCTTCCTTAGATACGGGGACCAAAATTGCTGACAATATTGTGAATGCGGTCAGACCAGTGTCTTATAAACCCTCAGCAGTACACCCCTGCTTTTGTATTCTCGTCGTCTCGAAATTAACACTAGCAGAGTGATCTCTGCTATATCGAATTAATATTGACCCTATATTATTTCCAACTTTCCATCCCTCCCTGACCCTCAACACCCCATCGAGGCTGTAACTGTTCTACTTTGGGGATAAAAAGTGTTGGATTGAAGGGGGTTAAGTGAAGCTGTTTGTTTAGTGACTGGAATTGATGTGAGTCTCCATGGATCCGCTTAGTGTGCCTGGAGGGATTCCCCTCTTCTATTAATAAGGGATCCCGTTCAATGTGTTGTCCCATTGAGTCAGCGGGAGCGGCAACTCCGACACCAACAGAGATCAGCGGCTGTGGAGAGAGAGGGAGGGAGAGGAGAGATCAGAATCTGGGAGCAATGGATTGGAATCTTCCAACAATGGATCAGAATCTGGGAACAATGATCTGGAATGTTCCAACCAAGGACAGGAGGTTATTCTATTGGATTTCTCTGATTACTGCAGATTTTTTTTGGATAACATCAGCTGATCGGATTGAATATCTACTGTACGTGATTCAACACTTTTACTATCCCCTCCTGGCGATTGTTGGTGTTCTGGGTAAGTCTCTGGCTGGAATTGTACCGGCCCGACCGCCACAGGAATCGGAGCAGGCGAGGGGCGGAGAATGGGAAGGTCTGTTGAACACGGGTGGGATTTTGCAGCTTCAGGAAGAGTGAGGCTGGAAAGTCCCGTCCCCTGTGTCCAGTTCCTAATTCTAGAAAGGCTGTTTAACTGTATTGATTTTCTTGTCATTTCCTGTACTGGGTTTGCTGCTCTTGTTGAATCTCTGTATCCGGTTATTAATTCTTTCAGCCACTGACAATTGTCTCAGGGTCTACGGGCTGGGATGTGTTCTGAGTGCTGTGACTTTCCATAGACATGTGACCTCAAACGCTATTCCTTCGTGCGTTAAATATTGAGACAGAATCCTTTTCACCCTCTGATGGACTGGTCTGCATTCACTCAGCTTTGAAGTTTCTCGCAGTCTTGGACAGAGCAGGAGCCATACCAAGCTAGAATGTTATTTATGGTGCATCTGTAAAAGTTGGTGAGAGTCACAGCTGACACGCCAAATGTCTGTAAACCTCAGAGAAAATAGAGGCGTTCGGAGACTTTTTTAATTATAGGGACGTCATGGAGGAACCAGGAAAGGTTTTTCGTGATGTGGACCCTAAAACGTGAAGCTCTCGACTATTTCAACTTCACCCCATTGATGTAGATCGGGGCATGTATCCCACTATGCTTCCAAAGGTCGATTTGCTTTGTTGACATTGAGGAAGAGATTATTGTGGTCCCCTGGTTCACCAGATTCTCTGTCTCTTCCTCCGACCCACTGCAGGTGTCATCAGCAAACTTGGGAATGGAGTTGGAGGGGAATTTGGCCACACAGTCACCAGTGTATAAGGAGTAAAGTAAGGGGCTGAGGACGCAGCCTTACGGGGCACCGCTGTTCAGGATGATTGTGAAGGAGATGTTGTTGATTGTCCTTAATTTTGCTGTCTGTGGATTAGGAAGTTCAGGATCCAATTGCAGAGGCAGGAGCCAAGCCCAGGGCCACGGACTTTGGACATGAGTTTCGTAGGACTAATGGTGTTGCAGGCTGAGCTGTAGTCGATAAACACGAGTCTGTGTTCCAGGGTTCACTGTCGGGCCAGGGAGATGGCATTGTGGACCTGTTGTGGATGTCGGTGAACTGTCGTGGATCCAGGCAATCTGGGAAGCCGGAACTGATTCATGCCATGACGAAACTTTTGATGCATTTCATAATATTGGATACCAGAGTCACCGGACGATAGGCATTATGGCAGCCTGCTTGGCTTTTCCTTTGGTACTGGCCTTTGTTTGAGTTTTACCTGGTGCATAGATTGGCAACCTTCCTGCCGAGAGAGGACTCATGCAGCTGCACTGGTCCAGTAGACCATAGTGGGACAGCAGTAATCGCACTGAGTATTATGGATGATAGTGATTCGCTGAACCTTGAAGCTTTCTTCCACTCTTGAAAGCAAACACTGGAAGTTGTGATCTGTGCCAATCGAGATTACTATTTTTTCCTGTGTTGTGCTAACAGTGGCCACAATGCTGTGATCTCCTCTCCAGGGTACAGTTCTGTGTAAATATAATAGAGATTCTGTGCTGTCAAGGCATCAGGATCTCCCTCTGCCAATTGTTAGTATTGTCCAGAGGCAAGGGTCAAACCAGCCCTCTTTGGTACCAGCTCTGTTGCAGGGGTTGTCAGTAAACTGTATGAGAGACGACAGATTACCATCTACAGGACTCCAGTCTGGATTTTCTGTCAGGGTTTAGTCCCTCATCCTTGTAGCTGAGTGAGGGTCAATGTTGTGGACTCTCCGGAAAGCTCTCTCCCAAATGTATAGCACTGTGTTGCTACCATGGAGCAGCACGGTGACACAGTGGTTAGCACTGCTGATTCACAGCGTCAGGGACCTGGGTTCAATTCCAGGCTTGGGTCACTGTCTGTGTGGAGTTTGGACCTTCTCCCCGTGTCTGTGTGGGTTTCCTCCGGATGCTCCACTTTCCTCTCACACTGCAAAAGACCTGCTGGATTTTTAAAAACAGATTTCAGTGATTTTATGTGTGTACATTCTTTTTCATTTCAACCCATCCTCAGTCCAAATGATAACTTCTTTCCCTGAATCCTGTCTAATTTTATTCTTTATTTCCCTTCCTGACAGTGAACATAATCACAATTGTGACACTGACGAGCAGAAACTGTGGGCTGTCCAAATGTGTGACTCGTTACCTGGTGGCCATGTCAGCGGGGGATCTGCTGGTCGTTATCCTCGACCTGATATTCAGACACATTCCCATTCTTTATCGGGAACAGTTTCGGTTCCTGCGCTGGGTCCCCGTGTGTAACATCCACGCCGTCCTGCTTTATGCAGCCACTGACTGTTCTGTCTGGTTCACCGTCACTTTCACCTTTGATCGATTTGTGGCCATTTGCTGCCCCAAGCTGAAGAGTAAATATTGCAGTGAGAAATCGGCGGCTGTGGTTCTGGGAACAGTGACGGTGCTGAGCTGTTTAAAGAACATTTTCTGGTATTTTATGTTATTAAATAGATATCGGCTGGGGAACATCCCCTGGTTTTGTGAGGCCACAGCAGTTATTCTGTTCTCTCCGGTCTGGGTAACAATCGAGTTCCTCCACAACATTCTAACCCCGTGTGTCCCGTTCGTCCTGATTCTGCTGCTCAACGTTTTCACCGTCAGACACATTTTCGTGAGCAGCAGAGCCCGCAGGAGACTCCGGGCTCACAGCAGTGGGGAGAATCCCAGAGACCCAGAGATGGAGAGTCGCAGGAAATCCATCATTTTACTGTTTGTTATCTCAGCCAACTTCATCCTCTTATGGTCGACATTAATGGTTTCTTCAATATGGCGTCGGATGTATTCTTTGGGCTATCAGTCGGTACTTTTCGATAATTTTGTCCTGGAATTGGGCTTCATGCTGCAACTCACAAGTTGTTGTTCAAACACAGCCATTTATGCTGTGACACAGACTCACTTCAGGCAGCAGCTAATAAATCTGCTGAAATATCCCTTTACTTCAATTCTTCAACTCATTAGACCCTGAGAGGAAACTACAACTACAAGACCCCTCAATCTTCCTATTGGACTTTCAAACTATAAATAACAAACGGCCTCACTGAGACAGAGAGAGAGACAGATAAAGGGAGAGAGAGGGCAGTGAGAGCAAAAGTGTGAATGATAGAGAGACGGAGATTGACAGAGGGAAGGGCATAAATATATGGAGCATGACAGATTTTGAAAGAGTTTCTAACAGATACAGTGAAAGAAAAAGAGAGAGGGAGAGACAGAGAGAGACAGAGAGAAAGGACAGAGACAGATAGGGACTCTCACAGAGCGAGAAAAGCAGGGACAGAGATTGGGGGAAATGGGGAGGGTGGTGGACAGGGAATGAGAAAGGGAGACAGAGGGAGACAGACGGGAGGATGCAATGAGAGAGGGAGAGTAAGACAGAAAGGGAGACAGAAAGGGAGGCAGAGAGAAACAGAGACAGAGACAGAGAGCGTCAGTGAATTTGAAACAGTGAGACTGAATGAGTACAATGGACTCAGCAAGAGCAAAATACAGAGCGAGGTAGAGAGAGAGAAAGACAGAGAAATAAGAAAAGGGGGACAGAGAAGGAGAGGGAGGAGGAGAGTGAGACTGAGAGGGGGGAGGAGACACAGAAGAAGAGTGGAGAGAGAAGGTGAGTGAGGGAGATGCAGAGAGACAGTATGAGACACAGAGAAACAGGCAGAGAGAGAGACAGAGAGACAGGGGGATACAGAGAGAGGGATGCACAGAATGACAGAAAGAGACAGAGAGAGAGACATACATAATGACTTTAACGATAACCATCAGGTGGAGTTATTGGAATATGAGCTCCCTGATTGAGACAGTTCATGCTGTCCAATCCGGGAGCCCTGCAGACGTATATAATATGGTGTGTCTAGGTTACCGGAACTCAGGGTGTGTACACTCTGGGTGTGGATGTGATGGACTGGTGGTTTTATCACGAGACTATTAATATAGAAACTCAGCTCATGTTCTGGGCACCTGGGTTCGAATCCCGTCACTGCAGATGTTGGAATTTGAATAAATATATCTGGAATTCAGAATCAGCTGGTGACCATGAAAGCATTGCCGATTTTCGGAAAAAACATCTGGTTCACCAATGTCCCAGGAAAGGAAATCTGTCGTCCTTATGTGGTCAGGACTAAATGCGACTCAAAGTGGTTGACACTTAATTGCCCTCTGAACATGGGCAACTAGGGAAGGGGAATAAATGCTGGGTGGCCAGCGACACCCAAGTCCCAAGAGTGAATACAAATACTTTGTACTGGGAAATTTTAAACAAACGGGAAACTGTTTCTCACAGCTTGATAAATACCCAATCCCTCTGATTGAGGACTTAGCTTCAAAGCTGGCAGGAGGATTCTTGTTTCCAATTATGAACTTATTCACGTGCACTTATACTGACAGCGAGATGAGGTTTCCCAGCGATCTTCAACCATTCATACTCAGAGGAAGTTGAACATTTATAAAGTGTCAAATGTAGGCTTACATTAACACTGCAATGAAGTTAATGTGAAAATCGCCGAGTCGCCACACACTGATGCCTGTCGGGTACACTGAGGGAGAATTGAGCATGGCCAACGCACCTAACCAGCACGTCTTTCAGACTGCGGGAGAAAACCGGAGAAACCAGATGAAACCCATGCAGATACGGTGAGAATGTGCAGACTCCGCACAGACATTGACCCAAGCCAGGAACTGAACCCAGGTCTCTGGGGTTATGAGGCAGCAGCGCTAACCACTGTGACACCTCGTCAATGGTGACAGTTCGGGGAAAGATATTCCAGAAGTACCTGCATGGCGGTGCAGCCCATAACATTGGCCCATATCCAGCTGTGGGCTTTATTACTGTCCGCCTCCCATTATCCAGGAGGCTGAGTCACTGACGCCAATGCCTTGAGTTGGCTACGATTAACAGACACTTGTCGTACCCACAATGGAAGAGATGGTAATCATGAACTTTTTCAAAACTCTCCCAGTGGCTGCCAATAATATTCGGCTGTGGAGGCAAAATTATCCATTCCTGAATGAATTGAAGCAGCGAGTGCTGATGGGGGAATCCAAAAGGCCATTACAGCCTGAATTGCACCCATATTGGAATGGCAGAGAGCAGCTGACTGTGGAAGATGGCACACGCCTATGGGGTTCAAGAGTGTCATCCTGAGCCAGGGTCACCATCCCATGGTGAACTTTACCATGGCCACCCAGGAGTGGCAAACTGAAGATCCTCTAAGTTGCACTGTTCGTGGTCAGGTATGGGGACGGATATTTGCTCGTGGGTCAGTGTTGGCAATATCAACAAGGGCAGAACTATCACCAGTCACTACCCTACACACTTGGGAATGGCCAGGACGGCCATAGACGTGGCTGCACATGGACAGTGCCGGTCCGTTCATGGGGTCTATGTTCCTGGTAATGGTAGATGCTGATTCAAAATGGATGGCCGTACACAGGGTGAGTTACTCAAACACAAGGACAAGAGTGCAGAAACTTCACACCTCTTTCTTGACACCCGGGATCCCGGAAATGATGGTTTCTGAAAATGGACCACCCTTCATCAGCCAGGAATTTGTGCATTAGATGAAGTTGAACAGAAATTAACACGTTAGGACAGTGTCATATTACCCATCATCCAACGGCCCGGCAGAAAGAGCGGCCCAAACAGTAAAAGCAGGTTCAAAAAAACATCCCACAGCCTCCTTGGAAACCAAACCATCCAGATTCATCTTCAATTACAGGACAACGCCCCCCAAACCACCCCCACCCCCACCCCACCCCACCCTCGCCCCCCCCCAAACCACCCCCCCTCCCCCCCCTCTCCCCCCAGCCACCCAATCAACTACCAGAACAGCCCCAGCAGAGTTGGTCATCAGAAGATGACTCCGCCCAGGGTTGAATCTGATATTCCCAAGGGTGGGAGGTTCGCAAGGCATCAAGACACCCAGTGTTGATCCCACCAGCCGGGACAGGCACCTAAAGGCAGGTGATAGGTTATTGGTAAAGAATCATGGCAATGGATCCGCGTGGTTATGAGGCACGGTCGAGTCTGGAACAGGGCCAGTTTCCTATCAAGTCCGCTTGGGAGATACCATCCGATGGGAATGCTTCAATCATCTGCAAGCCATGAAGCCCCAAGCCGTGCAGGAAAAATCAATTCCCAGCACACCTGGAACTTTGGAAAGAATTCCAGGCACTCCGGCTCCTGTTCTCCATCTCCGCCAGTGGGAACCTCGGAGTCTGAAATGGACACAGTGGGTTTAGCCTCTCGATCACATTGTCACCCGATAAAGGGAACTCGGGCCACAAGGCTCATGGTGGAAGAGGCGAGCTCCGGTCTGCTGAACCCCACTCTCTTCCGAGGCTGAGCAGCAGGAACCGGACCCACCATTGAAACTCCAAAAAAGGCTTCCAAGGTGGTCAGCCCTCGGCGGTTACTCAGACCTAGAGGGAGAGGGGGTGCAGTGACTTCAATCAGGTTCATGAGTTGGACACGGGCAAATATAAACTACCGAACTGAGGCCTGTGAAATGTGCCCACTCAGGGAGCTCCACAGAGTGCAAGCTGCAGAGTGTGAAGCACTGAGAGTTGGGGTAAATGTGGGAGTTTAGGGAAGTGGGTGGAGATGGTATTGCTGTGTCTTGTGTCCCTTACTGCCCGGTCCCTTACGGCCAGGTCCAGTGTGGGTAGGTGTCGACCAGACATTACAGTTCAGAAAGTGACGTGGGAACAACGGAAGCAGCGGTAAGGTGAGTCAGGCCTTGGAAGGAACACTCAGGGAATTTTCTGAGCAGCTCCTGCTGACGTGATAGCTTCAGGAAGGGCTCCCAATATTGTTAATGTTCTGGGGACCCGTGTTCGAATCCGGTCACAGCAGCTGGTCGAATTTGAATTCACTAAAAAGTATCTGGAGTCAAAAATCTACTGATGACTATAAAGCCATTCTCAATTGTTGGAAAACCCCATCTGGTTCACTAACGTCGTTCAGGGAAGGAAATCTGCCGTCCTTACCTGGTCTGGCCTACATGTGGCTCCAGAGCCACAGCAATGTGTTTAACTCTCAACTGCTCTCCAAGGTCAACTCGGGACAGGCAGTAAATGCTGGTCAGCCAGGGACGCCCATGTCCTTCGAATGATTAAACAAACAGGTTTGTGACACTGGCTCCCTGTGCGGACGTGGGCGGGAGCCGCAAGGAAGCTGAGCAACTGAACAATAGCACGGGGGTTCAGGGAGCCATTCAAGAGGGAGGAGAAAAGGGAAATCTAGTTATAAATGGGGATAGTTCGTCAGGGGAATAGACACTTTTCTCTGTGGCCAGGATTGAGAGTCCCGAAGGCTGTGTTGCCTGACCGGTGCTCCGGTTCGGGACATCTCATCTGGGCTGCTGGGAAACATGGAGCTGGAGGGGATAGATTCAGTTACTGTGGTCCACGTTTTTGAATTTACTGCAGATTAAATCTGAAATTGGAGTCACAATTATAGGACCCGAATGGATTCAGTGTATTCCCAGAGTTAAAGAGGGTAACTATATCCCAGGAGAGAGTGGAACAGCCCGGAGAGACACTCTACCATTTGGAATTGAATCATTGAAAGGTCACAGACAGGTGAAAGATAACGCTGAGGCAACGTGGGATCTTGAGAGTTGTGTTTCAGATGACAATACCTTTGGTGGGTAGCATAGCCTCTAATGTTACAAATTAATTAATGTGATCAGCATTGTCCATTCTTTGATTGGCAGCAATTCAATCGCAGAAATAAATATATTCCACAACCTCAATCAGTGTCGTCACGTGTTTGTTAATTTGAAGAAACTCGAAGATGAGCGATTTTGCAATGTCAGTATCCCAGAGGGGATACCACAGGGTACATATGAATGTCTTTGGGAATGTATCATCACGGAGTTAACACAGAGATTACCTGCAGAGCGAAGGGACACAATACTTCACGTTGAAAATGTATCAGGAATTTCAAATAGAACTTAGAACAGTGCAGCACAGAACAGGCCCTTCGGCCCACGATGTTGTGCCGAGCTTTCTCTGAAACCAAGTTCAACCTATCCCACTCCCAATCATCCTGGTGTGCTCCATGTGCCTGTCCAATAACCGCTTAAATGTTCCTAAAGTGTCTGACTCCACTATCACTGCAGGCAGTCCATTCCACACCCCAACCACTCTCTGCGTAAAGAACCTACCTCGGATATCCTTCCTATATCTCCCACCATGAACCCTATAGTTATGCCCCCTTGTAATAGCTCCATCCACCCGAGGAAAGAGTCTTTGAACGTTCACTCTATCTATCCCCTTCATCATTTTATAATCCTCTATTAAGTCTCCCCTCAACCTCCTCCGCTCCAGAGAGAACAGCCCTAGCTCCCTCAACCTTCCCTCATAAGATCTACCCTCCAAACCAGGCAGCATCCTGGTAAATCTCCTTTGCATTCTTTCCAGCGCTTCCACATCCTTCTTATAGTGAGGTGACCAGAACTACACACAATATTCCAAATGTGGTCTCGCCAAGGTCCTGTACAGTTGCAGCATAACCCCACGGCTCTTAAACTCAAACCCCCTGTTAATAAAAGCTAACACACTATAGGCCTTCTTCACAGCTCTATCCACTTGAGTGGCAACCTTCAGCGATCTGTGGATATGGACCCCAAGATCTCTCTGTTCCTCCACAGTCTTCAGAATCCTACCTTTGACCCTGTAATCCACATTTAAATTTGTCCTACCAAAATGAATCACCTCACACTTATCAGGGTTAAACTCCATCTGCCATTTTTCAGCCCAGCTCTGCATCCTACCTATGTCTCTTTGCAGTCTACAACAGCCCTCCTCCTCATCCACTACTCCACCAATCTTGGTGTCATCAGCAAATTTACCGATCCACCCTTCAGCCCCCTCCTCCAAGTCATTGATAAAAATCACAAATCGCAGAGGACCAAGCACTGATCCTTTTGGCACTTTTGGCTAGCAACCTGCCTCCAGTCCAAAAATTCTCCGTCCACCGCCACCCTCTGTCTTCGATCAGATGGCCAGTTACCTATCCAATCGGCCAACTTTCCCTCTATCCCACACCTCCTTCCTTTCATCATAAGCCGACCATGGGGGATCTTATCAAACGCCTTACTAAAGTCCATGTATACGACATCAACTGCCCGAACTTCATCAACACACTTTGTTACCTCCTCAAAAAATTCTATCAAATTTGTGAGGCACGACTTGACCTTCACGAATCTGTGCTGACTATCCCAGATTAATCCGCATCTTCCTAAACGGTCGTAAATCCCATCCCGAAGGACCTTTTCCATCAATTTACCAACCACTGAAGTGAGACTAACCGGCCTATAATTACCAGGGTCATTTCTGTTCCCTTTCTTAAACAGAGGAACAACATTCACCACTCTCCAGTCCTCTGGCACCATCCCCGTGGACAGTGAGAACCCAAAGATTAAAGCCAAAGGCTCTGCAATCTCAACCCTTGCCTCCCAAAGAATCCTAGGGTATATTTCATCAGGCCCAGGGCACTTATCAACCTTCAGTTTATTCAAAACTGCCAGGACATCCTCCCTCCGAACATCTACTTCCTCCTGCCTATTAGCCTGTAACACCTTCTCTTCCTCAAAAACATGATGAAGAAAATATCCCACCTGATCCATGGAGCTATTGGTGTTCCTGGTAAGTGACTATTACCCTTGTAGTTGTCTAAATCCGTGTGTGAGCTGCTCTACGCTGTTACTCTGTGACTGATCTACATGTCAGCATTTGACAGACACATGATCAGTGATAAGACATACTGATCCCAGTGAACCTATCGTCAGCACAGGGGAAGTTGGAGCTGGAGGATTTATCAATGATTTCATAACTCAGCACTTGGAAGGCAGTGGGAAAATCAGACAAAGTCAGCATGGATTTGCAGAGGGGAAATCTTGTTTGAAGAATCCATTGGAATTTTTTGAGGATGCAATCAGTCGAGTTGACTGAGGAGAACCAGTGGATGTGGTTTATTGAGACTTTCAGAAGGCTTTCGACAAGGTCTCACGTAACAGACTGCCAAGTGAAGTGAAAGCACATGGGAATGCAGGCA
The DNA here is from genome assembly GCF_964213995.1 of Mustelus asterias. Classification (NCBI taxonomy): domain Eukaryota; kingdom Metazoa; phylum Chordata; class Chondrichthyes; order Carcharhiniformes; family Triakidae; genus Mustelus; species Mustelus asterias. The sequence goes on from NW_027590513.1 coordinate 158,974, forward strand.
ATGTTTTCAGACGGATAGAAAGCTGGTTCGCAGATAGAAAGCAAAGAGTTGGCAATAAATGGACCCTTTCTGATCTGCAGTCAGTGTCTGGTGGGGTACCGCAGGAATCTGTTCACATTATATATTAATTATTCTGAAAATGGAACTAAATGTATCATCTCCAAATTTACAGATGATGAAAGGTGTGTGAGGGTGAGCTATGAGAAGCATGTGGACATGCTTCAGTGTGATTTGAACAGGCTCAATGTGTGGGCATGTGCAAAGCAGTTGCAGTATAATGTGGGTAAATGTGAGGTTATCCACTTTAGCAGCAATAATAGGAAGGCAGATTGTTATTTGAATGGGTGTAAATTGAGAGAGGCGGATACTCAGCGAGACCTTGGTGTCCGTGTGCATCAGTAACTGAAAGTAAGCGTGCATGAAAAGTGAGAGGGCATGGGATCCAAGGTGCTGCTGCCCTGTGGATCCAGAACTGGCTTGCCCAAAGGAGGCAGAGAGTGGGGATAGATGGGTCTCTTTCTAAATGGTGGTCGGTCACCAGTGGTGCGCCCCAGGGATCTGTTCTGGGACCCTTGCTGTTTGTCATTTTCATTAATGACCTGGGGGTGAGGAAGTGGAGGGATGGGTTGGTAAGTTTGTCAACGACACGAAGGTTGGTAGGGTTGTGGATTTTATTTATCATTCCAATATGGGTGCAATTCAGGCTGTAATGGCCTTTCGGATTCCCCCATCAGCACTCGCTGCTTCAATTCATTCAGGAATGGGTAATTTTGCCTCCACAGCCGAATATTATTGGCAGCCACTGGGAGAGTTTTGAAAAAGTTCATGATTACAATCTCTTCCATTGTGGGTACGACAAGTGTCTGCTAATCGTAGCCAATTCAAGGCATTGGCGTCAGTGACTCAGCCTCCTGGATAATGGTAGGCGGACAGTAATAAAGCCCACAGCTGGATATGGGCCAATGTTATGGGCTGCACCGCCATGCAGGTACTTCTGGAATTTCTTTCCCCGAACTGTCACCATTGACGAGGTGTCACAGTGGTTAGCGCTGCTGCCTCATAACACCAGAGACCTGGGTTCAGTTCCTGGCTTGGGTCACTGTGCGGAGTCTGCACATTCTCACCGTATCTGCATGGGTTTACTCTGGTTACTCCGGTTTTCTCCCGCAGTCTGAAAGACATGCTGGTTAGATGCGTTGGCCATGCTCAATTCTCCCTCAGTGTACCCGGGAAGGCACCTGTGTGTGGCGACTAGGCGATTTTCACATTAACTTCATTGCAGTGTTAATGTAAGCCTACATTTGACACATTATAAATGTTAAACTTCCTCTGAGTATGAATGGTTGAATATCGCTGGGAAACCTCATCTAGCTGTCAGTATAAGTGCACGTGAATAAGTTCATAATTGGAAACAAGAATCCTCCTGCCAGCTTTGAAGCTAAGTCCTCGATCAGAGGGATTGGGTATTTATCCAGCTGTGAGAAACAGTTTACCGTTTGTTTAAAATTTCCCAGTACAAAGTATTTGTATTCACTCTTGGGACTTGGATGTCACTGGCCGGCCAGCATTTATTGCCCATCCCTAGTTGCCCATGTTCAGAGGGCAATTAAGTGTCAACCAATTTGAGTCGCATTTAGTCCTGACCACATAAGGACGACAGATTTCCTTCCCTGGGACATTGGTGAACCAGATGTTTTTTCCGAAAATCGGCAATGCTTTCATGGTCACCAGCTGATTCTGAATTCCAGATGTATTGATTCAAATTCCACCATCTCCTGTGACGGGATTCGAACCCGGGTGCAGAGAACATGAGCTGAGTTTCTATATTAATAGTCGAGTGATAAAACCACCAGTCCATCACATCCACACCCAGAGTGTACACACCCTGAGTTCCGGTAACCTAGACACACCATATTATATACGTCTGCAGGGCTCCCGGATTGGACAGCATGAACTGTCTCAATCAGGGAGCTCATATTCCAATAACTCCACCTGATGGTTATCGTTAAAGTCATCAAGTATGTCTCTCTCTCTGTCTCTTTCTGTCTTTCTTTGCATCCCTCTCTCTGTATCCCCCTGTCTCTCTGTCTCTCTCTCTGCCTGTTTCTCTGTGTCTCATACTGTCTCTCCGCATCTCCCTCACTCACCTTCTCTCTCCACTCTTCTTCTGTGTCTCCTCCCCCCTCTCAGTCTCACTCTCCTCCTCCCTCTCCTTCTCTGTCCCCCTTTTCTTATTTCTCTGTCTTTCTCTCTCTCTACCTCGCTCTGTCTTTTGCTCTTGCTGTGTCCATTGTACTCATTCAGTCTCACTATTTCAAATTCACTGACGCTCTCTGTCTCTGTCTCTGTTTCTCTCTGCCTCCCTTTCTGTCTCCCTTTCCGTCTTAGTCTCCCTCTCTCATTACATCCTCCCATCTGTCTCCCTCTGTCTCCCTTTCTCATTCCCTGTCCATCTCCCTCCCCATTTCCCCCAATCTCTGTCCCTGTTTTTCTCGCTCTGTGAGAGTCCCTATCTGTCTCTGTCCTTTCTCTCTGTCTCTCTCTCTCTGTCTCTCTCTCTCTCACTCTCTCTGTTTCTTTCACTGTATCTGTTAGAAACTCTTTCAAAATCTGTCACGCTCCATGTATTTATGCCCTTCCCTCTCTCTCTCAATCTCCGTCTCTCTATCACTCTCATTTTTGCTCTCACTGCCCTCTCTCTCTCTTTATCTGTCACTATCTCTGTCTCTGTGAGGCTGTTTGTTATTTGTAGTTTGAAAGTCCAATCAGAAGATTCAGGGGTCTTGTAGTTGTAGTTTCCTCTCAGGGTCTAATGAGTTGAAGAATTGGAGTAAGGGGATATTTCAGCAGGTTTATTAGCTGCTGCCTGAAGTGAGTCTGTGTCACAGCATAAATGGCAGTGTTTGTACAACAACTTGTGAGTTGCAGGATGAAGCCCAATTCCAGGACAAAATTATCGAAAAGTACCGACCGATAGCCCAAAGAATACATCCGACGCCATATAGAATAAACCATTAATGTCGACCATAAGAGGATGAAGTTGGCTGAGATAACAAACAGTAAAATGATGGATTTCCTGCGACTCTCCATCTCTGGGTCTCTGGGATTCTCCCCACTGCTGTGAGTCCGGAGTCTCCTGCGGGCTCTGCTGCTCACGAAAATGTGTCTGACGGTGAAAAGGTTGAGCAGCAGAATCAGGACGAACGGGACACACGGGGTTAGAATGTTGTGGAGGAACTCGATTGTTACCCAGACCGGAGAGAACAGAATAACTGCTGTGGCCTCACAAAACCAGGGGATGTTCCCCAGCCGATATCTATTTAATAACATAAAATACCAGAAAATGTTCTTTAAACAGCTCAGCACCGTCACTGTTCCCAGAACCACAGCCGCCGATTTCTCACTGCAATATTTACTCTTCAGCTTGGGGCAGCAAATGGCCACAAATCGATCAAAGGTGAAAGTGACGGTGAACCAGACAGAACAGTCAGTGGCTGCATAAAGCAGGACGGCGTGGATGTTACACACGGGGAGCGACAGCAGGAAATAAAACTGTTCCCGATAAAGAATGGGAATGTGTCTGAATATCAGGTCGAGGATAACGACCAGCAGATCCCCCGCTGACATGGCCACCAGGTAACGAGTCACACATTTGGACAGACCACAGTTTCTGCTCGTCAGTGTCACAATTGTGATTATGTTCACTGTCAGGAAGGGGAATAAAGAATAAAATTAGACAGAATTCAGGGAAAGAAGTTACCATTTGGACTGAGGATGGGTTGAAATAAAAAAGAATGTACACACATAAAATCACTGAAATCTGTTTTTAAATATCCAGCACGTCTTTTGCAGTGTGAGAGGAAAGTGGAGCATCCGGAGAAAACCCACACAGACACGGGGAGAAGGTCCAAACTCCACACAGACAGTGACCCAAGCCTGGAATTGAACCCAGGTCCCTGACGCTGTGAATCAGCAGTGCGAACCATCGTGTCACCGTGCTGCTCCATGGTAGCAACACAGTGCTATACATTTGGGAGAGAGCTTTCCGGAGAGTCCACAACATTGATCCTCACTCAGCTACAAGGATGAGGGAGTAATCCCTGACAGAAATTCCAGACTGGAATCCTGTAGATGGTAATCTGTCGTCTCTCAGACAGTTTACTGACAACCCCTGCAACAGAGCTGGTACCAAAGAGGGCTGGTTTGACCCTTGCCTCTGGACAATACAAACAATTGGCAGAGGGAGATCCTGATGCCTTGACAGCACAGAATCTCTATTATATTTACACAGAACTGTACCCTGGAGAGGAGATCACAGCATTGTGGCCACTGTTAGCACAACACAGGAAAAAATAGTAATCTCACACTCGATTGGCACAGATCACAACTTCCAGTGTTTGTTTTTGATGCGCGATTAATTCACTCGGGAGGCTAGGACGTACCCGGGAATAAAGGCTTTTATTTACAACAAGAATAGAGCATACTGCTCAACAATACTATCCCAGACTAAGAGCTACTAGGAAGTTGCAGTGACCTTTATACTCCTGTAAGAAGGCGGAGCCAAACGCAGTGTACCACAGAACAATGCTAACAGGTGGAACACCCCAACCCTAACCCCAACAGTAACAAGAGTAACATATGTACAAGTACCCATAGTGGTAACCATCTATTGTTCACCACATTCACCCCTCCTTTAAAAACAAAGGCCGGTGGGGTAAGGAGACAATATGAACTGTCCATATGTTCACAAACTCAGCCGTATCGGGGGTCCGCACCGTCTCTGCGACCTCCGCAGTACCGGCTCCAGTGTCGGTTCTGGTGACGGTGGTGACGACCCTCTCTCCGAGGTGGTGTCCAGTGACACCTCCAGTTCCTCACACGCCTGTGGGCCTCGAGGTGGCGACAATCTCCTGGACTCAGGCAAGCTGTACACGGGAGTAAGAGGATTAAGTTGAGGTCCCAATGCTGCCCGCGCCGTGTCAGGAGGGGAGAGAATGGGCAAAGGAATCCTAACCAGGGGTGAGGGAGTGACGGGGGTTTCCAGGTCCCCTGCAGGCGCCAGATCTCTGATAGAGACCGTGTCCTCTCGCCCGTCAGGATATGCCACATAGGCATATTGAGGGTTGGCGTGGAGGAGGTGGACCTGTTCAACCAAAGGGTGGGACTTGCGGGCCCTAACATGCCGCCGCAGGAGGACAGGTCCTGAGTACGTCAACCAAGACGGCAGTGAGGTCCCAGAGGAAGACTTCCTCGGGAAGGTAAACATCCGCTCATGTGGGGTAGCGTTGGTTGCCGTACACAGGAGGGACCGGATTGAATGGAGCGCATCAGAAAGTACCTCTTGCCAACGGGAGACTGGAAGACCCCTGGACCTTAACGCCAGTAAAACAGCCTTCCAGACTGTAGCGTTTTCTCTCTCGACCTGTCCATTAACCCTGGGGTTATAACTCGTAGTCCTACTTGAGGCAATTCCTTTAGAGAGCAGGTATTGCCTCAAGTCGTCGCTCATAAATGACGAACCCCTATCACTGTGGATATAACTGGGGTAGCCAAACAGGGTAAAAAGACTCCGCAGGGCTTTGATGACCGTGGCAGAGGACATGTCAGAACAGGGGATAGCAAAGGGGAATCGGGAGTATTCGTCAACCACGTTGAGAAAATACACATTCCGATCTGTCGAAGGAAGGGGGCCTTTGAAGTCGACACTCAGTCGTTCAAAAGGGCGAGTGGCCTTAATGAGGTGTGCCCTGTCAGGCCGATAGAAGTGCGGCTTGCACTCTGCACATACCTGGCAACTTCGAGTTATCGACCTGACATCCTCTATGGAGTAGGGCAGATTCCGAGCCTTTACAAAATGGAAGAGCCGAGTGATCCCCGGATGGCAGAGATCATTGTGGAGGGCCTGTAACCGGTCCTCCTGCACACTGGCACATGTTCCACATGACAGGGCATCTGAGGGCTCATTGAGCTTCCCCGGACGGTACATGATATCATAGTTGTAGGTGGAGAGTTCGATTCTCCACCTCAAGATTTTATCATTCTTAATTTTACCCCTTAACTTGTTGTTGAGCATGAAGGCCACGGACCGCTGGTCCGGGAGCAGGGTAAACCGTTTGCCAGCCAAATAATGGCGCCAATGCTGTACGGCCTCCACAATGGCCTGAGCCGCTTTCTCCACAGAGGAGTGCCGAATTTCAGGGCCTTGGAGGGTGCGAGAGAAAAAGGCGACAGGCCTGCCCGCCTGGTTAAGTGTGGCGGCCAGGGCGAAATCAGATGCATCACTCTCCACCTGAAAGGGGATGGACTCATTGACAGCGTGCATCGTGGCTTTCGCGATGTCGGCTTTTATCCCTTCAAAGGCTAGGCGAGCCTCTGCTGTCAGGGGAAAAGAAGTAGATTTTATGAGCGGACGAGCTTTGTCCGCGTAATTGGGAACCCACTGTGCATAGTACGAGAAGAAGCCTAAGCATCTTCTCAGTGCTTTGATGCGAGTGGGTCGGGGACGTTCAAGGAGGGGACGCATACGGTCTGGATCGGGGCTGATGACCCCGTTTTCCACCACGTATCTGAGGATTGCTAGGCGGTGCTTGCTGAATACGCACTTCTCCTTGTTATAGGTCAGGTTCAGGAGAGCCGCAGTGGTCAAAACATCTGAAGGTTGGCGTCGTGGTCCTGCTGGTCATGGCCGCAGATAGTGATGTTGTCCAGGAACGGGAAGGTAGCCCATAGCCCGTTTTGGTCCACCATTCGGTCCATCTCACGCTGGACGACCGAGACCCCATTAGTGACGCCAAACCGGACCCTTAAGTAGTGGTAGAGACGACCATCCGCCTCAAAGGCCGTATACCTTCGGTCCTCTGGGCGAATGGGGAGCTGGTGATAGGCTGACTTCAAGTCAATGGTGGAGAACACCCGGTACTGCGCAATCTGGTTGACCATGTCAGATATGCGCGGGAGAGGGTACGCGTCCAGCTGCGTGTACCTATTGATGGTCTGACTATAGTCTATGACCATCCGGGGCTTGTCTCCAGTCTTGACCACCACGACTTGTGCTCTCCATGGGCTAGTGCTAGGTTGAATGATCCCTTCCCTGAGGAGCCGCTGAACCTCAGTTCGAATAAAGATCCGATCCTCAGCGCTGTAACGCCTGCTCTTAATTGCGATGGGCTTGCAGCCTGGCACGAGATTTTCAAATAAAGACGGCGGGGTGATTCTGAGTGTCGAGAGACTGCACGTGGAGTGCGCTGGGCAATTTGGAGGCTGCTGTTCTCCCACTGAAAGTGGAGGGAGTGGCCCATCGTACTGCAGGGTCACACTCCTCAGGTGGACCATAAAGTCTAGTCCCAGGAGTATCGGAGCGCAAAGGTGCGGTAACATGAGGAGCCTGAAGTTCTCATAAACTGTGCCCCGCACCGTTAGGTTTACCACACAGCTCCCAAGAACGGTAACAGATCGGGACCTCGACGCCATAGAAATTGTCTGTCGGACAGTCTGTACTCGGAGACCGCACCGTTTCACGGTGTCTGGATGAATGAAACTCTCCGTGCTCCCGCTGTCAAACAGACAATGTATCAGGCGTCCGTTTACCTCTGTGTCCATCATGGACTTGTCGAGTCTGTGAGGCTTGGCCTGGTCCAGGATGATTGACGCCACCGTTGAATCTTGAGTGCACCTGCAGGCAGCTTAGATGGTCGATGATGATGACCCCTGCTAGTCGTCTGCGGTCGGGGTCGACCAAAATGGCTGCGCCCATGGATTGCACGTGGTCAATGGCGTTGAAAGTGGCGGCACTCGCAGGTCACACGTGTCTTGCGTCGTCATCCTCAGGAATGGCAGCGCTCATGAATCGCATGTGGTTGAAGACCTCAATGAAGCCGGAGACGAGGAGACAGATCCTGGAGAGTCACACGCAGCACTGCTTGGCTTCGAAGGTGGTTTCGCTCGGCACACTTTAGCATAGTGCCCTTTCTTCCCACACGCGGAGCAAAATACCGTTCTGGCCGTACATCGCTGACGAGGGTGCTTTGCCAATCCACAGAAATAGCATCGTGGGCCACCTGGAGCTGCCGCCGCCGTCAGGTCCAAGGTTGAAAGCACGGTCGCGCAGTTGCTAGGAGCCGCTGGGTAGAGTTGAGTCGGTGGCTCTGCGTGCCACAATGTTCCCACGTGGTCGGTGGGATAAGTTTCAAGACTTCTGGAGGCCGTTTCCATCGCATCAGCCAATTCCACCGTCTTAGCTAGGTCTAAGTTACCTTGCTCTAGCAGCCGCAGGCGAATATAGGATGAGCTGATTCCTGCCACGAACGCATCTCGGATCAGATCGTTAGTATACTGGGCCGCCGACACTGGCTTGCAATTGCAGGCTCTGGCTAGCTGCTGAAGTTCGCGCAGGTACTGTGCCGTCGTTTCGCCGGGCTGCCGCCGTCGAGTGGCTCGTAGGTGCCGAGCATGAATCTCGTCTGGCGGTTTGTTGTACAGCTTCTTAAGTAGTTCGATGGCCCCTTTGTAGTCTTGGGCATCACGGATTGTTGCATGCACAGTGTCGCTTACCCTTGCGTGGAGGACCCGCAATCTATCAGCGTCTTTTTGGATTGCTGTTGAGGCGTCGATAGAATCCTGGAAACACTTCAACCAATGGTCGAAATTGTTCGACGCTCCAGCGGCACGCGGATCTAAGGTAAGCCGATCGGGTTTTAACATTTGCTCCATGGTTTTCTTTTCTCTTCAACCAAAATTTGTTGCAAATCAAATTGATGCGCGATTAATTCACTCGGGAGGCTGGATCGTACCCGGGAAATAAAGGCTTTTATTAGCAACAAGAATGGAGCATACTGCTTAACAATACAATCCCAGACGAAAGGGTCACTAGGCAGTGCAGTGACCTTTATACTCCTATAGGTAGGCGGAGCCAACCAGGGTGTACCACAGAACAATACCAACAGGTGGAACACCCAACCCTAACCCCAACAGTACCAAGAGTAACATATGTACAAGTACCCATAGTGATAACCATCTATGGTTCAGTACCCATAGTGCTAACCATCTATGGTTCACCACAGGCAGCGAGACCCCTCCCTACCCCACTGTGCATGCAGAGAGGCAGCGAGACCCCCCTCCCTACCCCACTGGGCATGCAGAGAGGCAGCGAGACCCCCTCCCTACCCCACTGTCCATGCAGACAGGCAGCGAGACCCCCCTTCCTACCAACACCAATCACGTGCAGAGTGGCAGTGGGGACCACCCCACCCCACAGACAGCGGGCAGAGTGGTAATGGGACCCTCTCCCACCCAGCAACTACGTTCAGTCTCGGCCCCGCTCCCTTCAGGCTCCGCCCCTGTAGACCCCGCCACCTCATGCCCCACTCCCTGATACTGCCCGGTGGGCATTGCCCAAGGGGCACCTACCTTTGCCCTCGACCTTGCCCGGTGTCCTCAATGGCCTTCAGTTCTCCCGGCGAGATCATCATGACTCGTCCTCATACATGTGGCCAGCTGTTTTCCTCACCGGACCCAACCTCTCCCGGTGAGGCTGCAAAGGCAAGTGTGGCGCACAATTTCATCCCAGGCTCACGAATTTCATTTAAATTTGTTTTAAAATAAATTGAAATAATTAATTCAGCCTCTTGCCGGAAATGGGCAGGAGACTGAATCCGCTGTTTATCCATTGCCGGTGAAGGTTGGAACAGGCAAGTAATGGGACGTGGGCCTGAGTTCCAGGCTGTCACGCGGTTTTACTTGATCACCCAACCATCAATGGACAGGGAGTAGCTGTTATCCTGCCGCCCCCCCCCCTACCGTGTGTGTGTTGCGTGTGTCTATATTGTCTGTACCATTATGCATGTGTGTGTGTGTGCGTGTTTGTGTGTGAGCAACAGAGTACCTGACGAGTGTTCCTAAGTGTGAGTTATTCTGGAATGTTACAGCAATTTTGCTTCTTGAATTTGTGTGTGAGTGGGAGTGTCTCAATCTGATTGCTTCTATCAACAAATGTGTGTATTAATGTATGTGCGTTTGGGTGTGTCTGTGTGTTTGTGTTCCTGTTGCTCTCGGAGAGCTTGTGGTGGTACAGGGGATAGCGTTGCTGCCTCACAGCACCAGAGGTCCTGGTTCAATTGCAGGCTTGGCCACTGTCTGTGCAGATTCTGCATGTTCTCCCCATGTCTGCGTGGGTTTCCTCCGGGTGCTCCAGTTTCCTCCCACTATCTGAAAGTTGTGCTGGTTGGATGCATTGGCCGTGCTAAATTCTCCCTCAGTCTCCCTGAACAGGCGCTGGAGTGTGGTGACTGGGCGATTTTTACAGTAACTTCATTGCAATGTTAATGTTCACATACTTGTGACACTGATGAATAAATTTCAAATTTAATGAACTATGTTCTCTCTCTGTGAGATCCTGCTGTGCAGATATGACCAATAAAATTGATTCTGCGGCCTGGTGATTGGGTGGGTGAACTGGTGTTATATGCAGAGGGTGAAAAGGATTCTGTCTCAATATTTAACGCACGAAGGAATAGTGTTTGAAGTCACATGTCTATGGAAAGTCACAGCACTCAGAACACATCCCAGCCCATAGACTCTGAGACAATTGTCAGTGGCAGAAAGAATTAATAACTGGATACAGAGATTCAACAAGAGCAGCAAACCCACTACAGGAAATGACAAGAAAATCAATACAGTTAAACAGCCTTTCTAGAATTAGGAACTGGACACAGGGGACGGGACTTTCCAGCCTCACTCTTCCCCAAGCTGCAAAATCCCACCCGTGTTCAACAGACCTACCCATTCTCCGCCCCTCGCCTGCTCCGATTCCTGTGGCGGTCGGGCCGGTACAATTCCAGCCAGAGACTTACCCGGAACACCAACAATCGCCAGGAGGGGATAGTAAAAGTGTTGAATCACGTACAGTAGATATTCAATCCGATCAGCTGATGTTATCCACCAATCATCTGCAGTAAACAAAGAAATCCAATGGAATAAACTCCTGTCCTTCGTTGGAACATTCCGGTTCATTGTTCCCAGATTCTGATCCATTGTTGGAAGATTCCAATCCATTGCTCCCAGATTCTGATCCATTGTTGGAAGATTCCAATCCATTGCTCCCAGATTCTGATCTCTCCTCTCCCTCCCTCTCTCTCCACAGCCGCTGACTCAATGGGACAACACATTGAACGGAATCCCTTATTAATAGAAGAGGGGAATCCCTCCAGGCACACTCATCGGATCCATGGAGACTCACATCAATTCCAGTCACTAAACAAAAAGCTTCACTTAACCCCCTTCAATCCAACACTTTTTATCCCCAACGTAGAACAGTTACAGCCTCGATGGGGTTTTGAGGGTCAGGGAGGTATGGAAAGTTGGAAATAATATAGGGTCAATATTAATTCGATATAGCAGAGATCACTCTGCTCGCATTAATTTCGAGACGACGAGAATACAAAAGCAGGGGTGTACTGCTGAGGGTTTATAAGACACTGGTCTAACCGCATTCACAATATTGTCAGCAATTTTGGTCCCGTATCTAAGGAAGGATGTGCTGGCCTTGGAGAGGGTCCAGAGCAGGTTCACAAGAATGATCCGGGGAATGAAAGACTTGACGCATGAGGAGCGTCTGAGGACTGGGGGTCCATACTCGATGCAGTTTGGAAGTATGAGGAAGGGGATAACATTGAAACTTACAGAATAATGAAAGGCCTGGATAGAGTGCACTGAGGGAAGATGTTTCCATGAGTCGGGGAGACTTGGACCCGAGGGCACAGACTCAGAGGAAAGGGACGGCCCTTTAGAAATGTGATGTGGAGATGGTGGTGTTGGACTGGGGTGTGCGCAGTGAGAAGTCTCACAACACCAGTTTCCCACTCACCTGATGAAGGAGCAGCATTCCGAAAGCTCGTGATTCCAAATAAACCTGTGGGACTTTAACCTGCTGTTGTGAGACTTCTTACTTCAGAACGGAGACGAGGAGGAATTTCTTCAGCCAGAGGGTGGTGAATCTGTGGAATTCATTGCCACACAAGGCTGTGGAGGCCAGATCATTGAATGTATTTAATAAAGAGATAAATGGGTTCATGACTGGTACAGCGATCAAGGGTTACAGGGAGAAACCAACAAAATGCGTTTGAGAAACTTATCAGCCAGAATTGAATGGTGGAGCCGGCTCGATGGGCCGAATGGCCTCAATCTGCTCTTATATCTTATTGTCTTCTGGGTATCATGGTCGTGGTTTTTAGATGAAGTTAACGTCAATCAGGGTTGATATAGTCTGCTTAATCCAGGTTGTAGCAGATCTTATGTACAGCTCATGGACAGAACAATCTTAGTATAGGGCATCACACGGATCAATCTCTCAGCATTACGTACAGTACAGTCTTAGCTCGAGTCATCAGATAGAACTATCTCTCAGTGTTATGTACAGTACAATCTGAGGCTTCAGACAGAACTATCTCTCAGTGTTATGTACAGTACAATCTGAGGCTTCAGATAGAACTATCTCTCAGTGTTATGTACAGTACAATCTGAGGCTTCAGACAGAACTATCTCTCAGTGCTATGTACAGTACAATCTGAGGCTTCAGACAGAACTATCTCTCAGTGTTATGTACAGTACAATCTGAGGCTTCAAAGAACAAAGAACAGTACAGCACAGGAAACAGGCCCTTCGGCCCTCCAAGCCTGTGCCGCTCCTTGGTCCAACTAGACCAATCGTTTGTATCCCTCCATTCCCAGGCTGCTCATGTGACTATCCAGGTAAGTCTTAAACGATGTCAGCGTGCCTGCCTCCACCACCCTACTTGGCAGCGCATTCCAGGCCCCCACCACCCTCTGTGTAAAAAACATCCCTCTGATATCTGAGTTATACTTCGCCCCTCTCACCTTGAGCCCGTGACCCCTCGTGATCGTCTCCTCCGACCTGGGAAAATGCTTCCCACTGTTCACCCTATCTATCCCCTTCATAATCTTGTACTCCTCTATTAGAACTCCTCTCGTTCTCCGTCTTTCCAGGGAGAACAACCCCAGTTTACCCAATCTCTCCTCATAGCTAAGACCCTCCATACCAGGCAACATCCTGGTAAACCTTCTCTGCACTCTCTCTAACGCCTCCACGTCCTTCTGGTAGTGCAGCGACCAGAACTGTACAGTACAATCTGCGGCTTCAGATAGAACTATCTCTCAGTGTTATGTACAGTACAATCTGAGGCCTCAGAAGAACTTTCTCTCAGCGTTATGTACAGTACAATCTGAGACTTCAGAAGAACTATCTCTCAGTGTTATGTGCAGTACAATCTGAGGCTTCAGATAGAACTATCTCTCAGTGTTATGTACAGTACAATCTGAGGCCTCAGATAGAACTATCTCTCAGTGTTATGTACAGTACAATCTGCGGCTTCAGATAGAACTATCTCTCAGTGTTATGTACAGTACAATCTGAGGCCTCAGAAGAACTTTCTCTCAGCGTTATGTACAGTACAATCTGAGACTTCAGAAGAACTATCTCTCAGTGCTATGTGCAGTACAATCTGAGGCTTCAGATCTGAAGTAGGCCAATTTCCAAAAGCCATATTTTTATTATCTCATCAATATTCACCTCATTAAACATATTTATTTATTGGACTGATTGGCACCATTCATAACGTGCCCACAATGCGGAGGGGAACACCCAAATGGACATTCGTTTAAATCCCCCTCTGCACAGCTGAGAGACCTTTCATTTCAAAGCCGGCAAAAGATCCTTATTCTGCCCAGCAACAGCACGAAGCTGCATTTTAAACCGGCCCTTGGCCAGAAGATCGGGATATCTGCGCGTCAAGACCTGGAGTGGGTTATATGGCATAACCGGACTGTCAATAAAATATTACAGGAATAAAATGGCCAAGGCAGGCAGAGAAACTTAATAAACTAGGATAAAAAGAATAAAAGATTAGATTAAATCCCCCTACACACAGCAGGACAAAATGACATTAACACCTAATCTTGCAAGCATAGAATACAGACACAAAACAGTAGAGGTCGATTTAGATAAGGGGACACATCGAGAGGATAATGGGAGACACATTAAAACACCGGGGCAAGAACAGGCAGTCCCATTAACACGGACACACACCATACAGATGCAAATTGACAAGTCTCTCAGGGAACTTCCTGACCAGACAGGCCACTTTATAAGTATTGTAAAAATGTATGAGCAAATGTTCCCGCTCGAATTTGGATTCCTATAAATATCCAGAGCAAATGTATCACTATTGAGATCAACGTGGCCAAGCACTGTTTCTAAGCTGGCTACGGGGGTCTCCCTGGGTTCCCAGTAATTGTACAATAAAGAAAAACGCTTTGAACATTGCCTTGCGACTCGACTTCCTTGAATGCATTGGTACAAGGGATTTTTCCCGACAACAAGGCAAAAAATGGTTCGGCACAGACAAGAAGGGCCAAAAGGTCTGTTTCTGAGCTGTAACTTTCTATGGTTCTATGAACCTACACGTTAACCTTAAGAGAATCTTGAACAAGGACTCCCTTGTCCCTTTGTGCTTCTGATTGCCTAAGCATTTCCCCAATTAGAAAATAGTCTATGCCTCCATTTCTCCTTCCAATGTTTATAATCTCACACTTTTCCACGTTATATTCCATCTGTCACTTCTTTGCCCACTCTCCTAGCCTATCCTAGTCCTTGTGCAGCCCCCCTGCTTCCTCAATACTATCTCTCCCTCTGCATATCTTTCCATCATCTGCAAACTTGGCAACAGTGGCTTCATTTCGTTCTTCCAAATCGTTAATGTGTATTGTGAAAAGTTGTGGTCCCAGCACCGACCCCTGAGGCACACCACTAGTCACCGGCTGCCATCCTGAAAAAGACCCGTTTACCCCACTCTCTGCCTTCTGCCAGTCAACCAATCCTCTATCCATGTCAGGTTCTTACACTTAACACCACGGGCACTTAACTTATTTAAAAGTCTCCGATGTGGCACCTTGTCAAAGGCCTTTTGGAAATCCAAATAAATCAGGTCCACTGGTTCTCCTTTATCTAACTTCCTTGTTACCTCCCCAAAGAACTCTAACAGATTTGTCAGACATGAGCTCCCCTTGACAAAGCCGTGCTGACTCAGTCCTACTTTATCATGCACTCCCACGTACTCTGCGATCTCATCTTTAATCATGGACTCTAAAATCTTGCCAATGAACGAAGTCAGTCTAACCGGCCTATAATTTCCCGTCTGCTGCCTCCCTCCCTTCTTAAACAGCGGCGTTACATCAGCTAATTTCCAGTCCTCTGGTACCCTCCCGAGCTGTTCTGTCTGGAGACAATACACATCTCTTTAACCTGTGTTTAATGTTCCCTCCACCCACATTATCTGTACCTTTAAGACCTGGCTGGCTGTCGAGATTTGCATTCTAATTAGTATTCTGTAACTTGATGTTGTGTCTCTGTGCACTGTTGGAGAACAGATTTTCACTCCATCTGACGAAGGGGCAGCGCTCCGAAAGCTTATGGTATTTGCTACCAAATAAACCTGTTGGACTTAAACCTGGTGTTGTGAGACTTCTTCCTGTGCTTACCCCAGTCCAACGCCGGCATCTCCACATCATGACTGCCCTCCCTGCCTCCAGTGATTCTTTTGCTTTTATGCTGTCCTTTACTTTCCTCGTCAGCCATGGAAGCTTCGTCCTCTCTTTAGCAGGTTTCCTCCTCCTTGGGATGAATTTCTGTTGTGCCTCCCGAATAACCACCCCCCCCCCCCGCCCCAAAACTCCTGTACTTGCCGTTCCACTGTCTCCCCTGCTCGGCTCCCTTTCCAATCAACTCTGGCCAGCTCCTCCCTCATGTCTTTGCAGTTACCTTTATTTAATTGTCATATTCTTGCATCTGATTCCAGTTTCTCCCTCTCAAGCTGCAGGGTAAATTCTATCACATTGTGGTCACTGCTCTCTCAGGGTCACTTCACCTTAAGTTCCCTAATCAAATCTGCCTCATTACACATCACCAACTCCAGAATTCCCAGTTCCCCAGTAGGCTCTGTCACAAGCTGCTCCAAAAAAGCATCTCTTAGACATTCCACAAATTCCTTTTCTTGGGACCCATCACTACCTAGCGGATTTTCCCAGGCCACCTGCAGATTGAAGTCCCCCATAATTATTGTAATATTGCCTTTTTATGTGCCTTTTCTATCTCCAGATTTATTTTCTGCCCCTCATCCTGACTACTGCTTGGAGGCCTGTACATAACTCCCATCAGGGTCTTTTTACCATTGTTTCTCCTCAACTCTACCCACAGAGTTTCTCTGCCTTCTGATCCTGTATCGCTTCGTGCTATTGATTTAACGCCATTCCTTACGAACAATACAACTCCGCCTCCTTTGCCCATCTGCCTGTCCTTCCAATAAGACACCTATCCTTGGGTATTTAGATGCCAGCCCTGATCCCCTTGCAGCCACGTCTCTGTGATGCCCACAATATCGTACCGGCCAATTTCAATGTGCGCAACAAGCTCATTTACCTTGATCCATGCATTGCGTGCATTGAGGTCCAACACACTCAGTCCCGCATTGAGGTCCAACACACTCAGTCCCGCATTGAGGTCCAACACCCTCAGTCCCGCATTGACCACCACCCTTCTCATTCCTGTCACCTTTTTTTTGCTCTGCCTGAGGTTAGATTCCTGCCACCTTCTATACTCTCTGTTCTATTATGTGGGAGGCCAGGGAGGCCTGGTATCAACAGCTCCTCCGCTCATGGAGGGGACAGGGAACTCGACATTGGTTACTGACGACCGGCGGGAAGACGATCAAACGTTGGTGGGTTCATCGAGGCCTCGCTCACCAGAGAGGATCTTAAAACTGCCTCCAGTCCCCAAGCATCAACCCCCAAGGGGTTGTCACTCCCCCTGATCAGGTCTATGTGAGATGGTCATAAGGATCAGGAATGAACTATGGGCTGTATTACATTGTAAATATGCTGTGGATTCTGCACCAAGCCTGGATGAAGTGAATAGAGAAAAAATATTCGCAAATGGTTTCAAATGTTGTTGCTGTACCGGGGGTTGTGGGGATGGGGGTGGTGTGGGGGGGGGGGGGGGGGTGAGGGTGGGGGCCGGGGGGGGGGAGTGGTGGGGGAGGTGTTACTTACAGGGGAGAGTGTTATATATGTTGGGGCTTTCTTTAAGTGAACGGGCCATGTGATCTCAGGTGTGGGGTGAGCTGTTGGGATCCTCCCAGATTGGGCAGTCAATATTTGGGGTCTTGTGTGAACAGACGGAATAAAGAGTTGTGTCCCTGACACCTGACTGTGGAGTCCATATTGAAGAGAATCCTCAGAACCACAGGACATAAACTAACGGTCTCGATCCCAGTGCTGCACAACTCTCCCAGTAGCTTCAATCCTCTATGTCCCCATCTCCCACTCTCCCCAAGGTGCTGAGTGTCTGTCCCAGTGTCCCCCTCTCCCACTCTCCTCAAGGTGCTGACTGTCTGTCCCGGTGTCCCAGTGTCCCCCTCTCCCACTCTCCTCAAGGTGCTGACTGCCTGTCCTGGTGTCCCCCTCTCACACTCTCTTCAAGGTGCTGCTGACTCTGTTTCGGTGTCCCCGTGTCCCCCTCTCACACTCTCCTCAAGATGCTGCTGACCCTGTTCAGGTGTCCCGGTGTCCTTCTCCCACACACTCCTCAACTCACCCTTGCCTCCTTACAACCTCACAACAGAAAATGCTTAGAAAGATTGATGTGAAGCTTCTTGATCAGGTTCTTCTGTACATGACACTGAGAGATAATTCTATCTGAAGCCTCAGATTGTACTGTACGTAACACTGAAAGATAGTTCTATCTGAAGCGTCAGATTCTACTCTACATAACAGAGAGATAGTTCTGTCTGAAGCCTCAGATTGTACTGTACAAAACACAGAGATAGTTCTATCGGAAGCCTCAGATGGTACTGTTCATAACACTGAGAGATAGTTCTATCGGTTGATGAAGGAAGGGCCGTGGATGTCGCCTATATGGATGTCGTCTATATGGATTTCAGTAAGGCATTTGACAAAGTCCCACATGGCAGGTTGGTTAAGAAGGTTAAGGTGTACATAACACAGAGATAGTTCTATCTGAAGCCTCAGATTGTACTGTACATAACACTGAGAGATAGTTCTATCTCAGGCCTCAGATTGTACTGTACATAACACTGAGAGATAGTTCTATCTGAAGCCAAAGATTGCACTGCACATAACACTGAGAGATAGTTCTATCTGAAGCCTCAGATTGTACTGTACATAGCACTGAGAGATAGTTCTATCTGAAGCCTCAGATTGTACTGCACATAACACAGAGATAGTTCTATCTGAAGCCTCAGATTGTACTGTACATAGCACTGAGAGATAGTTCTATCTGAAGCCTCAGATTGTACTGTACATAACACTGAGAGATAGTTCTATCTGATGACTCGAGCTAAGACTGTACTGTCCGTAATGCTGAGAGATTGATCCGTGTGAAGTCCTATACTAAGATTGTTCTGTCCATGAGCTGTACATAAGATCTGCTACAACCTGGATTAAGCAGACTATATCAACCCTGATTGACGTTAACTTCATCTAAGAACCACGACCATGATACCCAGAAGACAATAAGATATAAGAGCAGAATGAGGCCATTCGGCCCATCGAGCCGGCTCCACCATTCAATTCTGGCTGATAAGTTTCTCAAACCCATTTTGTTGGTTTCTCCCTGTAACACTTGATCGCTGTACCAGTCATGAACCCATTTATCTCTTTATTAAATACATTCAATGATCTGGCCTCCACAGCCTTGTGTGGCAATGAATTCCACAGATTCACCACCCTCTGGCTGAAGAAATTCCTCCTCGTCTCCGTTCTGAAGTAAGAAGTCTCACAACAGCAGGTTAAAGTCCCACAAGTATATTTCGAATCACGAGCTTTCGGAATGCTGCTCCTTCATCTGGTGAGTGGGAAACTGGTGTTGTGAGACTTCTCACTGCGCACACCCCAGTCCAACACCACCATCTCCACATCACATTTCTGAAGGGACGTCCCTTTCCTCTGAGTCTGTGCCCTCGGGTCCAAGTCTCTCCGACTCATGGAAACATCTTCCCTCAGTGCACTCTATCCAGGCCTTTCATTATTCTGTAAGTTTCAATGTTATCCCCTTCCTCATACTTCCAAACTGCATCGAGTGTGGACCCCCAGTCCTCAGACGCTCCTCATGCGTCAAGTCTTTCATTACCCGGATCATTCTTGTGAACCTGCTCTGGACCCTCTCCAAGGCCAGCACATCCTTCCTTAGATACGGGGACCAAAATTGCTGACAATATTGTGAATGCGGTCAGACCAGTGTCTTATAAACCCTCAGCAGTACACCCCTGCTTTTGTATTCTCGTCATCTCAAAATTAACACTAGCAGAGTGATCTCTGCTACATCGAATTAATATTGACCCTATATTATTTCCAACTTTCCATCCCTCCCTGACCCTCAACACCCCATCGAGGCTGTAACTGTTCTACTTTGGGGATAAAAAGTGTTGGATTGAAGGGGGTTAAGTGAAGTTGTTTGTTTAGTGACTGGAATTGATGTGAGTCTCCATGGATCCGATTAGTGTGCCTGGAGGGATTCCCCTCTTCTATTAATAAGGGATTCCGGTCAATGTGTTGTCCCATTGAGTCAGCGGGAGCGGCAACTCCGACACCAACAGAGATCAGCGGCTGTGGAGAGAGAGGGAGGGAGAGGAGAGATCAGAATCTGGGAGCAATGGATTGGAAACTTCCAACAATGGATCAGAATCTGGGAACAATGATCTGGAATGTTCCAACCAAGGACAGGAGTTTATTCTATTGGATTTCTCTGTTTACTGCAGATTATATTTGGATAACATCAGGTGATCGGATTGAATATCTACTGTACGTGATTCAACACTTTTACTATCCCCTCCTGGCGATTGTTGGTGTTCCGGGTAAGTCTCTGGCTGGAATTGTACCGGCCCGACCGCCACAGGAATCGGAGCAGGCGAGGGGCGGAGAATGGGAAGGTCTGTTGAACACGGGTGGGATTTTGCAGCTTCAGGAAGAGTGAGGCTGGAAAGTCCCGTCCCCTGTGTCCAGTTCCTAATTCTAGAAAGGCTGTTTAACTGTCTTGATTTTCTTGTCATTTCCTGTACTGGGTTTGCTGCTCTTGTTGAATCTCTGTATCCGGTTATTAATTCTTTCAGCCACTGACAATTGTCTCAGGGTCTACGGGCTGGGGTGTCTTCTGAGTGCTGTGACTTTCCATAGACATGTGACCTCAAACGCTATTCCTTCGTGCGTTAAATATTGAGACAGAATCCTTTTCACCCTCTGATGGACTGGTCTGCATTCACCAAGCTTTGAAGTTTCTCGCAGTCTTGGGCAGAGCAGGAGCCATACCAAGCTAGAATGTTATTTATGGTGCATCTGTAAAAGTTGGTGAGAGTCACAGCTGACATGCCAAATGTCTGTAAACCTCAGAGAAAATAGAGGCGTTCGGAGACTTTTTTAATTTTCGGGACGTCATGGCGGAACCAGGAAAGGTTTTTCGTGATGTGGACCCTAAAACGTGAAGCTCTCGACTATTTCAACTTCACCCCATTGATGTAGATCGGGGCATGTACTCCACTATGCTTCCAAAAGTCGATTTGCTTTGTTGACATTGAGGAAGAGATTATTGTGGTCCCCTGGTTCACCAGATTCTCTGTCTCTTCCTCCGACCCACTGCAGGTGTCATCAGCAAACTTGGGAATGGAGTTGGAGGGGAATTTGGCCACACAGTCACCAGTGTATAAGGAGTATAGTAAGGGGCTGAGGACGCAGCCTTACGGGGCACCGCTGTTCAGGATGATTGTGAAGGAGATGTTGTTGATTGTCCTTAATTTTGCTGTCTGTGGATTAGGAAGTTGAGGATCCAATTGCAGAGGCAGAAGCCAAGCCCAGGGCCACGGACTTTGGACATGAGTTTCGTAGGACTAATGGTGTTGCAGGCTGAGCTGTAGTTGATAAACACGAGTCTGTGTTCCAGGGTTCACTGTCGGGCCAGGGAGATGGCATTGTGGACCTGTTGTGAATGTCGGTGAACTGTCGTGGATCCAGGCAATCTATGAAGCCGGAACTGATTCATGCCATGACGAAACTTTTGATGCATTTCATAATATTGGATACCAGAGTCACCGGACGATAGGCATTATGGCAGCCTGCTTGGCTTTTCCTTTGGTACTGGCCTTTGTTTGAGTTTTACCTGGTGCATAGATTGGCAACCTTCCTGCCGAGAGAGGACTCATGCAGCTGCACTGGTCCAGTAGACCATAGTGGGACAGCAGTAATCGCACTGAGTATTATGGACGATAGTGATTCGCTGAACCTTGAAGCTTTCTCCCACTCTTGAAAGCAAACACTGGAAGTTGTGATCTGTGCCAATCGAGATTACTATTTTTTCCTGTGTTGCGCTAACAGTGGCCACAATGCTGTGATCTCCTCTCCAGGGTACAGTTCTGTGTAAATATAATAGAGATTCTGTGCTGTCAAGGCATCAGGATCTCCCTCTGCCAATTGTTAGTATTGTCCAGAGGCAAGGGTCAAACCAGCCCTCTTTGGTACCAGCTGTGTTGCAGGGGTTGTCAGTAAACTGTCTGAGAGATGACAGATTACCATCTACAGGACTCCAGTCTGGATTTTCTGTCAGAGTTTACTCCCTCATCCTTGTAGCTGAGTGAGGGTCAATGTTGTGGACTCTCCGGAAAGCTCTCTCCCAAATGTATACCACTGTGTTGCGACCATGGAGCAGCACGGTGACACAGTGGTTAGCACTGCTGATTCACAGCGTCAGGGACCTGGGTTCAATTCCAGGCTTGGGTCACTGTCTGTGTGGAGTTTGGACCTTCTCCCCGTGTCTGTGTGGGTTTCCTCCGGATGCTTCACTTTCCTCTCACACTGCAAAAGACGTGCTGGATTTTTAAAAACAGATTTCAGTGATTTTATGTGTGTCCATTCTTTCTTATTTCAACCCATCCTCAGTCCAAATGGTAACTTCTTTCCCTGAATCCTGTCTAATTTTATTCTTTATTTCCCTTCCTGACAGTGAACATAATCACAATTGTGACACTGACGAGCAGAAACTGTGGGCTGTCCAAATGTGTGACTCGTTACCTGGTGGCCATGTCAGCGGGGGATCTGCTGGTCGTTATCCTCGACCTGATATTCAGACACATTCCCATTCTTTATCGGGAACAGTTTGATTTCCTGCGCTGGGTCCCCGTGTGTAACATCCACGCCGTCCTGCTTTATGCAGCCACTGACTGTTCTGTCTGGTTCACCGTCACTTTCACCTTTGATCGATTTGTGGCCATTTGCTGCCCCAAGCTGAAGAGTAAATATTGCAGTGAGAAATCGGCGGCTGTGGTTCTGGGAACAGTGACGGTGCTGAGCTGTTTAAAGAACATTTTCTGGTATTTTATGTTATTAAATAGATATCGGCTGGGGAACATCCCCTGGTTTTGTGAGGCCACAGCAGTTATTCTGTTCTCTCCGGTCTGGGTAACAATCGAGTTCCTCCACAACATTCTAACCCCGTGTGTTCCGTTCGTCCTGATTCTGCTGCTCAACATTTTCACCGTCAGACACATTTTCGTGAGCAGCAGAGCCCGCAGGAGACTCCGGACTCACAGCAGTGGGGAGAATCCCAGAGACCCAGAGATGGAGAGTCGCAGGAAATCCATCATTTTACTGTTTGTTATCTCAGCCAACTTCATCCTCTTATGGTCGACATTAATGGTTTATTCAATATGGCGTCGGATGTATTCAGTGGGCTATGGGTCGGTACGGTTCGATAATTTTGTCCTGGAATTGGGCTTCATGCTGCAACTCACAAGTTGTTGTACAAACACTGCCATTTATGCTGTGACACAGACTCACTTCAGGCAGCAGCTAATAAACCTGCTGAAATATCCCCTTACTTCAATTCTTCAACTCATTAGATCCTGAGAGGAAACTACAACGACAAGACCCCTCAATCTTCCTATGGGACTTCCAAACTATAAATAACAAACAGCCTCACAGAGACAGAGAGAGTGAAAGATAAATCATAGAAATCATAGAAACCCTACAGTGCAGAAGGAGGCCATTCGGCCCATCGAGTCTGCACCGACCACAATCCCACCCAGGCCCTACCCCCACATATTTACCCGCTAATCCCTCTAACCTACGCATTCCAGGGCTCTAAGGGGCAATTTTTAACCTTGCCAATCAACCTTACCCGCACATCTTTGGACAGAGGAGAGCGAGACTGAGAGGGGGAGGAGACACAGAAGAAGAGTGGAGAGAGAAGGTGAGTGAGGGAGATGCAGAGAGACAGGAAGAGACACAGAGAAACAGGCAGAGAGAGAGACAGAGAGACAGGGGGATACAGAGAGAGGGATGCACAGAGAGAAAGAGAGAGAGAGGGCAGTGAGAGCAAAAGTGAGAATGATAGAGAGACGGAGATTGACAGAGAGAGGGAAGGGCATAAATACATGGAGTGTGACAGATTTTGAAAGAGTTTCTAACAGATACAGTGAAAGAAAAAGAGAGAGCGAGAGAGGGAGAGACAGAGAGAGATAGACAGAAAGGACAGAGACAGATAGGGACTCCCACAGAGCGAGAAAAACAGGGACAGAGAATGGTGGAAATGGGGAGGGAGATGGACAGGGAATGAGAAAGGTAGACAGAGGGAGATAGATAGGAAGATGTAATGAGAGAGGGAGACTAAGATGGAAAGGGAGACAGAAAGGGAGGCAGAGAGAAACAGAGACAGAGAGCGTCAGTGAATTTGAAATAGTGAGACTGAATGAGTACAATGGACACAGCAAGAGCAAAAGACAGAGCGAGGTAGAGAGAGAGAAAGATAGAGAAATAAGAAAAGGGGGACAGAGAAGGAGAGTGAGACTGAGAGGCGGGAGGAGACACAGAAGAAGAGTGGAGAGAGAAGGTGAGTGAGGGAGATGCAGAGAGACAGTAAGAGACACAGAGAAACAGGCAGAGAGACAGAGAGACCGGGGGTTACAGAGAGAGGGATGCACAGAGAGACAAAGAGAGAGACATACTTAATGACTTTGACGATAACCATCAGGTGGAGTTATTGGAATATGAGCTCCCTGATTGAGACAGTTCATGCTGTCCAATCCGGGAGCCCTGCAGACGTATATAATATGGTGTGTCGAGGTTACCGGAAGTCAGGGTGTGTACACTCTGGGTGTGGATCTGATGGACTGGTGGTTTTATCATTAGACTATTAATATAGAAACTCAGCTCATGTTCTGGGCACCCGGGTTCGAATCCCGTCACAGCAGATGGTGGAATTTGAATAAATATATCTGGAATTCAGAATCAGCTGGTGACCATGAAAGCATTGCCGATTTTCGGAAAAACACATCTGGTTCAGCAATGTCCCAGGGAAGGAAATCTGTCGTCCTTATGTGGTCAGGACTAAATGTAACTCCAAGTGGTTGACACTTAATTGCCCTCTGAACATGGGCAACTAGGGATGGGCAATAAATGCTGGGTGGCCAGTGACATCCAAGTCCCAAGAGTGAATACAAATACTTTGTACTGGGAAATTTTAAACAAACGGTAAACTGTTTCTCACAGCTGGATAAATACCCAATCTCTCTGATTGAGGACTTAGCTTCAAAGCTGGCAGGAGGATTCTTGTTTCCAATTATGAACTTATTCACGTGCACTTATACTGACAGCGAGATGAGGTTTCCCAGCGATATTCAACCATTCATACTCAGAGGAAGTTTAACATTTATAAAGTGTCAAATGTCGGCTTACATTAACACTGCAATGAAGTTAATGTGAAAATCGCCTAGTCGCCACACACTGGTGCCTGTCCGGGTACACTGAGGGAGAATTGAGCATGGCCAACGCACCTAACCAGCACGCCTTTCAGACTGCGGGAGAAAGCCGGAGTAACCAGAGTAAACCCATGCAGATACGGTGAGAATGTGCAGACTCCGCACCGTGACCCAAGCCAGGAACTGAACCCAGGTCTCTGGTGTTATGAGGCAGCAGCGCTAACCACTGTGACACCTCGTCAATGGTGACAGTTCGGGGAAAGAAATTCCAGAAGTACCTGCATGGCGGCGCAGCCCATAACATTGGCCCATATCCAGCTGTGGGCTTTATTACTGTCCGCCTACCATTATCCAGGAGGCTGAGTCACTGACGCCAATGCCTTGAATTGGCTACGATTAACAGACACTTGTCGTACCCACAATGGAAGAGATTGTAATCATGAACTTTTTCAAAACTCTCCCAGTGGCTGCCAATAATATTCGGCTGTGGAGGCAAAATTACCCATTCCTGAATGAATTGAAGCAGCGAGTGCTGATGGGGGAATCCGAAAGGCCGTTACAGCCTGAATTGCACCCATATTGGAATGATAAATAAAATCCACAACCCTACCAACCTTCGTGTCGTTGACAAACTTACCAACCCATCCCTCCACTTCCTCACCCCCAGGTCATTAATGAAAATGACAAACAGCAAGGGTCCCAGAACAGATCCCTGGGGCGCACCACTGGTGACCGACCTCCATTTAGAAAAAGACCCATCTATCCCCACTCTCTGCCTCCTTTGGGCAAGCCAGTTCTGGATCCACAGGGCAGCAGCACCTTGGATCCCATGCCCTCTCACTTTTCATGCACGCTTACTTTCAGTTACTGATGCACACGGACACCAAGGTCTCGCTGAGTATCCGCCTCTCTCAATTTACACCCATTCAAATAATAATCTGCCTTCCTATTATTGCTGCTAAAGTGGATAACCTCACATTTACCCACATTTTACTGCAACTGCTTTGCACATGCCCACACATTGAGCCTGTTCAAATCACACTGAAGCATGTCCACATGCTTCTCATAGCTCACCCTCACACACCTTTCATCATCTGTAAATTTGGAGATGATACATTTAGTTCCATTTTCAGAATAATTAATATATAATGTGAACAGTTGGGGTCCGTGCACAGATTCCTGCGGTACCCCACTAGACACTGACTGCTAATCAGAAAAAGGCCCATTTATTGCCAACTTTTTTCTTTCTATCTGCGAACCAGCTTTCTATCCATCTCAAAACATTGCCTGCATTCCCATGTGCTTTCGCTTCACTTGGCAGTCTGTTCCGTGAGACCTTGTCGAAAGCCTTCTGAAAGTCTCAATAAACCACATCCACTGGTTCTCCTCAGTCAACTCGACTGATTGCATCCTCAAAAAATTCCAATGGATTCTTCAAACAAGATTTCCCCTCTGCAAATCCATGCTGACTTTGTCTGATTTTCCCACTGCCTTCCAAGTGCTGAGTTATGAAATCATTGATAAATCCTCCAGCTCCAACTTCCCTGCGCTGACGATAGGTTCACTGGGATCAGTATATCTTTATCACTGATCATGTGTCTGTAAAATGCTGACATGTAGATCAGTCACAGAGTAGCAGCGTAGAGCAGCTCACACACGGATTTAGACAACTACAAGGGTAATAGTCACTTACCAGGAACACCAATAGCTCCATGGATCAGGTGGGATATTTTCTTCACCATGTTTTTGAGGAAGAGAAGGTGTTACAGGCTAATAGGCAGGAGGAAGTAGATGTTCGGAGGGAGGATGTACGAGCAGTTTTGAATAAACTGAAGGTTGATAAGTGCCCTGGGCCTGATGAAATATATCCGAGGTTTCTTTGGGAGGCAAGGGTTGAGATTGCAGAGCCTTTGGCTTTGATCTTTGGGTCCTCACTGTCCACGGGAATGGTGCCAGAGGACTGGAGAGTGGCGAATGTTGTTCCTCTGTTTAAGAAAGGGAACAGAAATGACCCTGGTAATTATAGGCCGGTTAGTCTCACTTCGGTGGTTGGTAAGTTGATGGAAAAGGTCCTTCGGGATGGGATTTACGACCATTTAGAAAGATGCGGATTAATCCGGGATAGTCAGCACAGATTCGTGAAGGTCAAGTCATGCCTCACAAATTTGATAGAATTTTTTGAGGAGGTAACTAAGTGTGTTGATGAAGGTAGGGCAGTTGATGTCATATACATGGACTTTAGTAAGGCGTTTCATAAGATCCCCCATGGTCGGCTTATGATGAAACGAAGAAGGTGTGGGATAGAGGGAAAGTTGGCCGATTGGATAGGTAACTGACCATCTGATCGAAGACAGAGGGTGGTGGTGGACGGAGAATTTTTGGACTGGAGGCAGGTTGCTAGCCAAAAGTGCCAAAAGGATCAGTGCTTGGTCCTCTGCGATTTGTGATTTTTATCAATGACTTGGAGGAGGGGGCTGAAGGGTGGATCAATAAATTTGCTGATGACACCAAGATTGGTCGAGTAGTGGATGAGGTGGAGGGCTGTTGTAGACTGCAAAGAGACATAGGTAGGATGCAGAGCTGGGCTGAAAAATGGCAGATGGAGTTTAACCCTGATAAATGTGAGGTGATTCATTTTGGTAGGACAAATTTAAATGTGGATTACAGGGTCAAAGGTAGGATTCTGAAGACTGTGGAGGAACAGAGAGATCTTGGGGTCCATATCCACAGATCTCTGAAGGTTACCACTCAAGTGGATAGAACTGTGAAGAAGGCCGATAGAGTGTTAGCTTTTATTAACAGGGGGTTGGAGTTTAAGAGCCGTGGGGTTATGCTGCAACTCTACAGGACCTTGGTGAGACCACATTTGGAATATTATGTGCAGTTCTGGTCACCTCACTATAAGAAGGATGTGGAAGCGCTGGAAAGAGTGCAGAGGAGATTTACCAGGATGCTGCCTAGTTTCGAGGGTCGCTCTTATGAGGAAAGGTTGAGGGAGCTCGTGCTGTTCTCTCTGGAGCAGAGGAGGTTGAGGGGAGACTGAATAGAGGATTATAAAATGATGAAGGGGATAGATGCAGTGAACGTTCAAAGACTATTTCCTCGGGTGGATGGAGCTATTACAAGGGGACATAACTATAGGGTTCATGGTGGGAGATATAGGAAGGATGTCCGAGGCAGGTTCTTTACGCAGAGAGTGGTTGGGGTGTGGAATGGACTGCCTGCAGTGATAGGGGAGTCAGACACTTTAGGAACATTTAAGCGGTTATTGGATAGGCACATGGAGCACACCAGGATGATTGGGAGTGGGATAGCTTGATCTTGGTTTCAGAGAAAGCTCGGCACAACATCGTGGGCCGAAGGGCCTGTTCTGTGCTGTACTGTTCTATGTTCTATTTGAAATTCCTGATACATTTTCAACGTGACGTAATGTGTCCCTTCGCTCTGCAGGTAATCTCTGTGTTAACTCCGTGATGATACATTCCCAAGGACATTCATATGTACCCTGTGGTATCGCCTCTGGGATACTGACATTGCAAAATCGCTCATCTTCGAGTTTCTTCAAATTAACAAACACGTGACGACACTGATTGAGGTTGTGGAATATATTTATTTCTGAGATTGAATTGCTGCCAATCAAAGAATGGACAATGCTGATCACATTAATTAATTTGTAACATTCGAGGCTATGTTACCCACCAAAGGTATTGTCATCTAAAACATAACTCTCAAGATCCCACGTTGCCTCAGCGTTATCTTTCACCTGTCTGTGACCTTTCAATGATTCAATTCCAAATGTTAGAGTGTCTCTCCGGGCTGTTCCACTCTCTCCTGGGATATAGTTACCCTCTTTAACTCTGGGAATACACTGAATCCATTCGGGTCCTATAATTGTGACTCCAATTTCAGATTTAATCTGCAGTAAATTCGTAAACGTGGACCACAGCAACTGAATCTATCCCCTCCAGCTCCATGTTTCCCAGCAGCCCAGATGAGATGTCCCGAACCGGAGCACCAGTCAGGCAACACAGCCTTCGGGACTCTCAATCCTGGCCACAGAGAAAAGTGTCTATTCCCCTGACGAACTATCCCCATTTATAACTAGATTTCCCTTTTCTCCTCCCTCTTGAATGGCTCCCTGAACCCCCGTGCTATTGTTCAGTTGCTGAGCCTCCTTGCGGCTCCCGCCCACGTCCGCACAGGAAGCCAGTGTCACAAACATGTTTGTTTAATCATTCGAAAGACATGGGCGTCCCTGGCTGACCAGCATTTACTGTCTGTCCCGAGTTGACCTTGGAGAGCAGTTGAGAGTTAAACACATTGCTGTGGCTCTGGAGCCACATGTAGGCCAGACCAGGTAAGGACGGCAGATTTCCTTCCCTAAACGACGTGAGTGAACCAGATGGGGTTTTCCGACAATAGAGAATGGTTTTATAGTCATCAGTAGATTTTTGACTCCAGATACATTTTAGTGAATTCAAATTCGACCAGCTGCTGTGACCGGATTCGAACGCGGGTCCCCAGAACATTAACAATACTGGGAGCCCTTCCTGAAGCTTTCACGTCAGCAGGAGCTGCTCAGAAAATTCCCTGAGTGTTCCTTCCAAGGCCTTACTCACCTTACCGCTGCTTCCGTTGGTCCCACGTCACTTTCTGAACTGTAATTTCTGGGGGACACCTACCCGCACTGGACCTGGTCGTAAGGGACCGGGGCAGTAAGGGACACAAGACACAGCAATACCTCTCCACCCACTTCCCTAAACTCCCACACTTACCCCAGCTCTAAGTGCTTCACTCTCTGCAGCTTGCAATCTGTGG
Source organism: Mustelus asterias (assembly GCF_964213995.1). Taxonomy (NCBI): domain Eukaryota; kingdom Metazoa; phylum Chordata; class Chondrichthyes; order Carcharhiniformes; family Triakidae; genus Mustelus; species Mustelus asterias. Next base: position 188,615 of record NW_027590513.1, read on the forward strand.
AGCTCCCTGAGTGGGCACATTTCACAGGCCTCAGTTTGGTAGTTTATATTTGCCCGTGTCCAACTCATGAACTTGATTGAAGTCACTGCACCCCCTCCCCCTCTAGGTCTGAGTAACCGCCGAGGGCTGACCACCTTGGAAGCCTTTTTTGGAGTTTCAATGCTGGGTCCGGTTCCTGCTGCTCAGCCTCGGAAGTGAGTGGGGTTCAGCAGACCGGAGCTCGCCTCTTCCACCATGAGCCTTGTGGCCCGAGTTCCCTTTATCGGGTGACAATGTGATCGAGAGGCTAAACCCACTGTGTCCATTTCAGACTCCGAGGTTCCCACTGGCGGAGATGGAGAACAGGAGCCGGAGTGCCTGGAATTCTTTCCAAAGTTCCCGGTGTGCTGGGAATTGATTTTTCCTGCACGGCTTGGGGCTTCATGGCTTGCAGATGATTGAAGCATTCCCACAGGATGGTATCTCCCAAGCGGACTTGATAGGAAACTGGCCCTGTTCCAGACTCGACCGTGCCTCATAACCACGCGGATCCATTGCCATGATTCTTTACCAATAACCTATCACTTGCCTTTAAGGTGCCTCTCCCGGCTTGTGGGATCAACACTGGGTGTCGTGATGCCTTGCGAACCTCCCACCCTTGAAAATATCAGACTCAACCCTGTGCGGAGTCATCGTCTCATGACCAACTCTGCTGGGGCTGTTCTGGTAGTTGAATGGGTGGCTGGGGGCAGTGGGGGGTTGGGGGGGGGGGGTGGGGGGGGGCAGGGGGAGGGGATGGTTTGGGGGTGTTGTCCTGTAATTGAAGATGAATCTGGATGGTTTGGTTTCCAAGGAGGCTGTGGGATGCTTTTTTGAACCTGCTTTTACTATTTGGGCCGCTCTTTCTGCCAGGCCATTGAATGATGGGTAATATGACACTGTCCTAACGTGTTAATTTCTGTTCAACTTCATCTAATGCACAAATTCCTGGCTGATGAAGGGTGGTCCATTTTCAGAAACTAACATTTTCGGGATCCCGGGTGTCAAGAAAGAGGTGTGAAGTTTCTCCACTCTTGTCCTTGTGTTTGAGTCACTCACCCTGTGTACGGCCATCCATTTTGAATCAGCATCTACCATTACCAGGAACATAGACCCCATGAACGGACCGGCACTGTCCATGTGCAGCCACGTCTATGGCCGTCCTGGCCATTCCCAAGTGTGAAGTGTAGTGACTGGTGATAGTTCTGCCCTTGTTGATATTGCCAACACTGACCCACGCGCAAATATCCGTCCCCATACCTGGCCACCAACAGTGCAACTTGGAGGATCTTCAGTTTGCCACTCCTGGGTGGCCATGGTAAAGTTCACCATGGGATGGTGACCCTGGCTCAGGGTGACACTCTTGAACCCCATAGGCGTGTGCCATCTTCCACAGTCAGCTGCTCTCTGCCATTCCAATATGGGTGCAATTCAGGCTGTAATGGCCTTTTGGATTCCCCCATCAGCACTCGCTGCTTCAATTCATTCAGGAATGGGTAATTTTGCCTCCACAGCCGAATATTATTGGCAGCCACTGGGAGAGTTTTGAAAAGGTCCATGTATACCATCTCTTCCATTGTGGGTACGTTAAGTGTCTGTTAATCGCAGCCAACTCAAGGCATTGGCGTCAGTGACTCAGCCTCCTGGATAATGGTAGGCGGACAGTAATAAAGCCCACAGCTGGATATGGGCCAATGTTATGGGCTGCACCGCCATGCAGGTACTTCTGGAATTTCTTTCCCCGAACTGTCACCATTGACGAGGTGTCACAGTGGTTAGCGCTGCTGCCTCATAACACCAGAGACCTGGGTTCAGTTCCTGGCTTGGGTCACTGTGCGGAGTCTGCACATTCTCACCGTATCTGCATGGGTTTACTCTGGTTACTCCGGTTTTCTCCCGCAGTCTGAAAGACGTGCTGGTTAGATGCGTTGGCCATGCTCAATTCTCCCTCAGTGTACCCGGACAGGCACCTGTGTCGGGCGACTCGGCGATTTTCACATTAACTTCATTGCAGTGTTAATGTAAGCCTACATTTGACACTTTATAAATGTTAAACTTCCTCTGAGTATGAATGGTTGAATATCGCTGGGAAACCTCATCTCGCTGTCAGTATAAGTGCACGTGAATAAGTTCATAATCGGATACAAGAATCCTCCTGCCAGCTTTGAAGCTCAGTCCTCAATCAGAGGGATTGGGTATTTATCCAGCTGTGAGAAACAGTTTACCGTTTGTTTAAAATTTCCCAGTACAAAGTATTTGTATTCACTCTTGGGACTTGGGTGTCACTGGCCACCCAGCATTTATTCCCCTTCCCTAGTTGCCCATGTTCAGAGGGCAATTAAGTGTCAACCACTTTGAGTCGCATTTAGTCCTGACCACAGAAGGACGACAGATTTCCTTCCCTGGGACATTGGTGAACCAGATGTTTTTTCCGAAAATCGGCAATGCTTTTATGGTCACCAGCTGATTCTGAATTCCAGATATATTTATTCAAATTCCACCATCTGCTGTGACGGGATTCGAACCCGGGTGCCCAGAACATGAGCTGAGTTTCTATATTAATAGTCTCGTGATAAAACCACCAGTCCATCACATCCACACCCAGAGTGTACACACCCTGAGTTCCGGTAACCTAGACACACCATATTATATACGTCTGCAGGGCTCCCGGATTGGACAGCATGAACTGTCTCAATCTGGGAGCTCATATTCCAATAACTCCACCTGATGGTTATCGTTAAAGTCATTAAGTATGTCTCTCTCTCTGTCTCTCTGTGCATCCCTCTCTCTGTATCCCCCTGTCGCTCTGTCTCTCTCTCTCTCTGCCTGTTTCTCTGTGTCTCTTACTGTCTCTCTGCATCTCCCTCACTCACCTTCTCTCTCCACTCTACTTCTGTGTCTCCTCCCCCTCTCAGTCTCACTCTCCTCCTCCCTCTCCTTCTCTGTCCCCCTTTTCTTATTTCTCTGTCTTTCTCTCTCTCTCCCTCGCTCTGTATTTTCCTCTTGCCGTGTCCATTGTACTCATTCAGTCTCACTGTTCCAAATTCGCTGACGCTCTCTGTCTCTGTCTCTGTTTCTCTCTGCCTCCCTTTCTGTCTCTCTTTCCGCCTTAGTCTCCCTCTCTCATTGCATCCTCCCATCTGTCTCCCTCTGTCTCCCTTTCTCATTCCCTGTCCATCTCCCTCCCCATTTCCCCCAATCTCTGTCCCTGTTTTTCTCGCTCTGTGAGAGTCCCTATCTGTCTCTGTCCTTTCTCTCTGTCTCTCTCTCTCTGTCTCTCTCTCTCTCACTCTCTCTGTTTCTTTCACTGTATCTGTTAGAAACTCTTTCAAAATCTGTCACGCTCCATGTATTTATGCCCTTCCCTCTCTCTCTCAATCTCCGTCTCTCTATCACTCTCATTTTTGCTCTCACTGCCCTCTCTCTCTCTTTATCTGTCACTATCTCTGTCTCTGTGAGGCTGTTTGTTATTTATAGTTTGAAAGTCCAATCAGAAGATTCAGGGGTCTTGTAGTTGTAGTTTCCTCTCAGGGTCTAATGAGTTGAAGAATTGGAGTAAGGGGATATTTCAGCAGGTTTATTAGCTGCTGCCTGAAGTGAGTCTGTGTCACAGCATAAATGGCAGTGTTTGTACAACAACTTGTGAGTTGCAGGATGAAGCCCAATTCCAGGACAAAATTATCGAAAAGTACCGACCGATAGCCCAAAGAATACATCCGACGCCATATTGAATAAACCATTAATGTCGACCATAAGAGGATGAAGTTGGCTGAGATAACATACAGTAAAATGATGGATTTCCTGCGACTCTCCATCTCTGGGTCTCTGGGATTCTCCCCACTGCTGTGAGCCCGGAGTCTCCTGCGGGCTCTGCTGCTCACGAAAATGTGTCTGACGGTGAAAACGTTGAGCAGCAGAATCAGGACGAACGGGACACACGGGGTTAGAATGTTGTGGAGGAACTCGATTGTTACCCAGACCGGAGAGAACAGAACATCCATTGTGGAACCACAAAACCAGGGTTCGTTCATCAGCTGATATTCATTTAATAACATAAAATACCAGAAAATGTTCTTTAAACAGCTCAGCACCGTCACTGTTCCCAGAACCACAGCCGCCGATTTCTCACTGCAATATTTACTCTTCAGCTTGGGGCAGCAAATGGCCACAAATCGATCAAAGGTGAAAGTGACGGTGAACCAGACAGAACAGTCAGTGGCTGCATAAAGCAGGACGGCGTGGATGTTACACACGGGGACCCAGCGCAGGAAATCAAACTGTTTCCAATAAAGAATGGGAATGTGTCTGAATATCAGGTCGAGGATAATGACCAGCAGATCCCCCACTGACATGGCCACCAGAACATGAGCTGAATTTCTATATTAATAGTCTCGTGATAAAACCACCAGTCCATCACATCCACACCCAGAGTGTACACACCCTGAGTTCCGGTAACCGAGACACACCATATTATATACGTCTGCAGGGCTCCCGGATTGGACAGCATGAACTGTCTCAATCAGGGAGCTCATATTCCAATAACTCCACCTGATGGTTATCGTTAAAGTCATTATGTATGTCTCTCTCTCTGTCTCTTCCTGTCATTCTGTGCATCCCTCTCTCTGTATCCCCCTGTCTCTCTGTCTCTCTCTCTGCCTGTTTCTCTGTGTCTCATACTGTCTCTCTGCATCTCCCTCACTCACCTTCTCTCTCCACTCTTCTTCTGTGTCTCCTCCCCCCTCTCAGTCTCACTCTCCTCCTCCCTCTCCTTCTCTGTCCCCCTTTTCTTATTTCTCTATCTTTCTCTCTCTCTACCTCACTCTGTCTTTTGCTCTTGCCGTGTCCATTGTACTCATTCAGTCTCACTCTTTCAAATTCGCTGACACTCTCTGCCTCCGTCTCTGTTTCTCTCTGCCTCCCTTTCTGTCTCCCTTTCCGTCTTAGTCTCCCTCTCTCATTGCATCCTCCCATCTGTCTCCCTCTGTCTCCCTTTCTCATTCCCTGTCCATCTCCCTCCCCATTTCCCCCAATCTCTGTCCCTGTTTTTCTCGCTCTGTGGGAGTCCCTATCTGTCTCTGTCCTTTCTGTCTATCTCTCTCTGTCTCTCACTCTCTCTTTTTCTTTCACTGTATCTGTTAGAAACTCTTTCAAAATCTGTCACGCTCCATGTATTTATGCCCTTCCCTCTCTCTTTCAATCTCCGTCTCTCTATCACTCTCACTGTTGCTCTCACTGCCCTCTCTCTCTCTTTATCTGTCACTCTGTCTGTCTCTGTGAGGCTGTTTGTTATTTATAGTTCGGCTGTCCAATAGGAAGAGTCAGGGGTCTTGTGGTTGTAGTTTCCTCTCAGTGTCTAATGAGTTGAAGAATTGAAGTAAAAGGGATATTTCAGCAGATTTGTTAGCTGCTGCCTGAAGTGAGTCTGTGTCACAGCATAAATGGCAGTGTTTGTACAACAACTTGTGAGTTGCAGCATGAAGCCCAATTCCAGGACAAAATTATCTAACCATACCGACCAATAGCCCAAAGAATACATCCGACGCCATATTGAATAAACCATGAATGTCGACCATAAGAGGATGAAGTTGGCTGAGATAACAAACAGTAAAATGATGGATTTCCTGCGACTCTCCATCTCTGGGTCTCTGGGATTCTCCCCACTGCTGTGAGTCCGGAGTCTCCTGCGGGCTCTGCTGCTCACGAAAATGTGTCTGACGGTGAAAAGGTTGAGCAGCAGAATCAGGACGAACGGGACACACGGGGTTAGAATGTTGTGGAGGAACTCGATTGTTACCCAGACCGGAGAGAACAGAACATCCATTGTGTAAACACAAAACCAGGGGGTGTTCACCAGCCGATATCTATTTAATAACATAAAATACCAGAAAATGTTCTTTAAACAGCTCAGCACCGTCACTGTTCCCAGAACCACAGCCGCCGATTTCTCACTGCAATATTTACTCTTCAGCTTGGGGCAGCAAATGGCCACAAATCGATCAAAGGTGAAAGTCACGGTGAACCAGACAGAACAGTCAGTGGCTGCATAAAGCAGGACGGCGTGGATGTTACACAGGGGGAGCGAGTCCAGGAAATCAAACTGTTCCCAATAAAGAATGGGAATGTGTCTGAATATCAGGTCGAGGATAACGACCAGCAGATCCCCCGCTGACATGGCCACCAGGTAACGAGTCACACATTTGGACAGACCACAGTTTCTGCTCGTCAGTGTCACAATTGTGATTATGTTCACTGTCAGGAAGGGAAATAAAGAATAAAATTAGACAGAATTCAGGGAAAGAAGTTATCATTTAGACTGAGGATGGGTTGAAATAAAAAAGAATGTACACACATAAAATCACTGAAATCTGTTTTTAAAAATCCAGCAGGTCTTTTGCAGTGTGAGAGGAAAGTGGAGCATCCGGAGGAAACCCACACAGACACGGGGAGAAGGTCCAAACTCCACACAGACAGTGACCCAAGCCTGGAATTGAACCCAGGTCCCTGACGCTGTGAATCAGCAGTGCTAACCACTGTGTCACCGTGCTGCTCCATGGTAGCAACACAGTGGTATACATTTGGGAGAGAGCTTTCCGGAGAGTCCACAACATTGACCCTCACTCAGCTACAAGGATGAGGGAGGAAACCCTGACAGAAATTCCAGACTGGAATCCTGTAGATGGTAATCTGTCGTCTCTCAGACAGTTTACTGACAACCCCTGCAACAGAGCTGGTACCAAAGAGGGCTGGTTTGACCCTTGCCTCTGGACAATACTAACAATTGGCAGAGGGAGATCCTGATGCCTTGACAGCACAGAATCTCTATTATATTTACACAGAACTGTACCCTGGAGAGGAGATCACAGCATTGTGGCCACTGTTAGCACAACACAGGAAAAAATAGTAATCTCACACTCGATTGGCACAGATCACAACTTCCAGTGTTTGTTTTTGATGCGCGATTAATTCACTCGGGAGGCTAGGACGTACCCGGGAATAAAGGCTTTTATTCACAACAAGAATAGAGCATACTGCTTAACAATACTATCCCAGACGAAGAGCTACTAGGAAGTAGCAGTGACCTTTATACTCCTGTAAGAAGGCGGAGCCAAACGGAGTGTACCACAGAACAATGCTAACAGGTGGAACACCCCAGCCCTAACCCCAACAGTAACAAGAGTAACATATGTACTGGAGCACCCAGTACATCCAGCACGTCTTTTGCAGTGTGAGAGGAACCTGGAGCACCCAGAGGAAACCCATGCAGACACGGGGAGAATGTGCAAACTCCACACGGATGTGGTCCAAGCCAGAAATCGAACACACGTCCCTGGCACTGTGGGGCAGCAGTGCCAACCACTGTGCCACCGTGCTGAGGAAACTGAAAGGCTGGTCAAATGGGCAAATGCAATTTACACCTGACGAATGTGAGGCCGTGCATTTGGGACGACTATCCGGGCAAGGAAATGTACCATGTCCGGTCGCGTCTGAGGAAGTGCAGAGGACCAGAATGAATTTGGGGTGCAGATATGTGGATCCCTAAAAGCAGCAAGACAGGTAGATGAGGTGGTTAAGACGACATGTAGGATACTTGCCTTTAGCAGCCGCAGCATAGAATATAAGAGCTGGGAGGTGATGATGGAAGTGTATAAAACGCTGGTTGGACCAGAGCAAGAGAACTGTGCACAGCTCTGGTCATCACACTACAGGAAGGATGTGATTACACTGGAGACGGTGGAGAGGAGATTCACCAGGATGCTGCCTGGGCTGGAGAGTTTCAGCTATGAGGAGAGGCTGGTTAGGCTGGGTTTTTTACCTTAGAGCAGAGGTGGCTGGAGGGGGAGCGGGTGTAGTGGGTGGTGGTGGGGAATGCTTTCAGGTGGGGGCGCGGGGGGGGGGGGGGGACCGGAGTGATATGTACAAAATTATGTGGCACACGGATAGGAAGAAACCTTTTCCCTTTAGTAGAGGTGTCAATAACCAGAGGGGCGTGGATTTAAGGTAAAGGGCAGATTTTTGTGTGGATTTGAGGAAAAATGTTTCCATCCACAGGGTGCTGGGATCTGCAGCTCACGGCCTGAAAGGATGGTAGAAGCGGGAACAACCACAAAAGGCATTTAGATCAGCAACTCAAACGCCAGAGCATATAATCATTAAACTCGAAAGAGTGCAGAAAAGATTTACTAGGATGCTCCTGAGACTTGATGGTTTGAGTTATAAGTGGAGGCTGGATAGACTGGGACTTTTTCCCCTGGAGCGTAGGAGGCTGAGGGGTGATCTTATAGAGGTCTATAAAATAATGAGGGGCACAGATCAGCTCGATAGTCAATATCTTTTCCCAAAGGTAGGGGAGTCTAAAACTAGAGGGCACAGGTTTAAGGTGAGAGGGGAGAGATACAAAAGAGTCCAGAGGGGCAATGTTTTCACACAGAGGGTGGTGAGTGTCTGGAACGAGCTGCCAGAGGCAGTAGTAGAGGCGGGTACAATTTTATTTTTTTTAAAGCGTTTAGACAGTTACTTGGGTACGATGGGTATCGAGGGATATGGACCAAATGTGGGCAATTGGGATTAGTTTTAACGGTTTAAAAAAAAAGGCAGCATGCACAAGATGGGCCAAAGGGCCTGTTTCCATTCTGTAAACTCTATGACAAGGCTGTGGATCGAGTGCTGGAAAATGGGATTCGATTGGATAGGTGTTTGATGACCAGTTCAGACATAATAGGCCGAATGGCCTCATTTTGTGCTGTTAAAACTCGATGGCTGTTAGGCCACCCACAGCAGTGGCCCCATCACTTGCAGCTCTCACAGCGCTGGCTGGGATACCCACCACCTCCCAAACCTATCTGGTTGCAAATACGCAATTGCAGCCAGCAGTGAGCTGCCTGGTCTGAGAGAGACATCTGTCAGCTCTCTGCTGCTGCAGCTCACTTCAACACAACGGCTGCCCCCAGGTAATCCGGGGGTCCTCAGCACTTTCTGAGCTGCCCCCACCCAGATATAGACCCAGCCCCCTCCCCACCACCTGGACCAATCACCCCCCATTCCCCCACACCAATTGCATGCAGAGTGTCAGCAGGGCACGTCTCCCTAACCCACTGTGCACGCAGAGAGGCAGCGAGACCCCTCCCTACCCCACTGTGCATGCAGAGAGGCAGCGAGACCACCTCCCTACCCCACTGTGCATGCAGAGAGGCAGCGAGACCCCCCATGCTACCCGACTGTGCATGCAGAGAGGCAGCGAGACCCCTCCCTACCCCACTGTGCATGCAGAGAGGCAGCGAGACCCCTCCCTACCCTTCTGTGCATGCAGAGAGGCAGCGAGACCCCTCCCTACCCCACTGTGCATGCAGAGAGGCAGAGAGACCCCTCCCTACCCCACTGTGCATGCAGAGAGGCAGCGAGACCCCTCCCTACCCCACTGTGCATGCAGAGAGGCAGCGAGACCCCCCATGCTACCCCACTGTGCATGCAGAGAGGCGGCGAGAACCCTCCCTACCCCACTGTGCATGCAGAGAGGCAGCGAGACCCCTCCCTACCCCACTGTGCATGCAGAGAGGCAGCGAGACCCCTCCCTACCCCACTGTGCATGCAGAGAGGCAGCGAGACCCCTCCCTACCCCACTGTGCATGCAGAGAGGCAGCGAGACCCCTCCCTACCCTTCTGTGCATGCAGAGAGGCAGCGCGACCCCTCCCTACCCCACTGTGCATGCAGAGAGGCAGAGAGACCCCTCCCTACCCCACTGTGCATGCAGAGAGGCAGCGAGACCCCTCCCTACCCCACTGTGCATGCAGAGAGGCGGCGAGACCCCCCATTCTACCCCACTGTGCATGCAGAGAGGCAGCGAGACCCCTCCCTACCCCGCTGTGCACGCAGAGAGGCGGCGAGACCCCTCCCTACCCCACTGTGCATGCAGAGAGGCAGAGAGACCCCTCCCTACCCCACTGTGCATGCAGAGAGGCAGCGAGACCCCTCCCTACCCCACTGTGCATGCCGAGAGGCAGCGAGACCCCTCCCTACCCCACTGTGCATGCAGAGAGGCAGCGTCACCCCCTCCCTACCCCACTGTTCATGCAGACAGGCAGTGAGACCCCCTCCCTACCCCACTGTGCATGCCGAGAGGCAGCGAGACCCCTCCCTACCCCACTGTGCATGCAGAGATGCAGCGAGACCCCCTCCACACCCCACTGTGCATGCAGAGAGGCAGAGAGAGCCCTCCCTACCCCACTGTGCATGCAGAGAGGCAGCGAGACCCCCTCCCTACCACACTGTGCATGCAGAGAGGCAGCGAGACCCCTCCCTGCCCCACTGTCCCTGCAGGGAGGCAGCGGGACCCCCTCCCTACCCCACTGTGCATGCAGAGAGGCAGCGAGACCCCGTCCCTACCCCACTGTGCATGCAGAGAGGCAGCGAGACCCCCACCCTACCCCACAGTGCATGCAGGGAGGCAGCGAGACCCCCCACCCTACCCCACTGTGCATGAAGAGAGGCAACGAGACCCCTCCCTACCCCACTGTGCATGCAGAGAGGCAGCAAGACCCCTCCCTACCCCACTGTGCATGCAGAGAGGCAGCGAGACCCCCCATGCTACCCCACTGTGCATGCAGAGAGGCAGTGAAACCCCCTCCCTACCCCACTGTGCATGCAGAGAGGCAGCGAGACCCCCTCCCTACCACACTGGGCATGCAGAGAGGCAGCGAGACCCCTCCCTACCCCACTGTGCATGCAGAGAGGCAGTGATGCCCCCCTTCCTACCAACACCAATCACGTGTAGAGTGGCAGCGGGGACCACCCCACCCCACAGACAGCAGGCAGAGTGGTAACGGGACCCTCTCCCACCCAGCAACTACATTCAGTATAGGCCCCGTTACCTTCAGGCACCGCCCCTGTAGACCCCGCCACCTCATGCGCCACTCCCTGGTACTGCCCGGTGGGCATTGCCCAAGGGGCACCTACCTTTGCCCTTGACCTTGCCCGGTGTCCTCAATGGCCTTCAGTTCTCCTGGCGAGGTCATCATGACTCGTCCTCATACATGTGGCCAGCTGTTTTCCTCACCGGACCCAACCTCTCCCGGTGAGGCTGCAAAGGCAAGTGTGGCGCACAATTCCATCCCAGGCTCACTAATTTCATTTAAATTTGTTTTAAAGTAAATTGAAATAATTTATTCAGCCTCTTGCCGGAAATGGGCAGGAGACTGAATCCGCTGTTTATCCATTGCCGGTGAAGGTTGCAAGAGGTGAGAAATGGGACGTGGGCCTGAGTTCCAGGCTGTCACGCGGTTTTACTTGATCACCCCACCATCAATGGACAGGGAGTAGATGTTACCCTGCCGCCCCCCCTACCGTGTGTGTGTTGCGTGTGTCTATATTGTCTGTACCAGTATGCATGTGTGTGTGTGCGTGTTTGTGTGTGAGCAACAGAGTACCTGACGAGTGTTCCTAAGTGTGCGTTTTTCTGGAATGTTACAGCAATTTTGCTTCTTGAATTTGTGTGTGAGTGGGAGTGTCAACAATCTGATTGCTTCTATCAACAAATGTGTGTATTAATGTATGTGCGTTTGGGTGTGTCTGTGTTCCTGTTGCTCTCGGAGAGCTTGTGGTGGTACAGGGGATAGCGTTGCTGCCACACAGTACCAGAGGTCCTGGTTCAATTGCAGGCTTGGCCACTGTCTGTACAGATTCTGCATGTTCTCCCCATGTCTGCGTGGGTTTCCTCCGGGTGCTCCAGTTTCCTCCCACTATCTGAAAGTTGTGCTGGTTGGGTGCATTGGCCGTGCTAAATTCTCCCTCAGTGTACCTGAACAGGCGCTGGAGTGTGGTGACTTGGGGATTTTTTTAGTAACTTCATTGCAATGTTAATGTTCGCACACTTGTGACACTGATGAATAAATTTCAAATTTAATGAACTATGTTCTCTCTCTGTGAGATCCTGCTGTGCAGATATGACCAATAAAATTGATTCTGCGACCTGGTGATTGGGTGGGTGAACTGGTGTTGTATGCAGAGGGCGAAAAGGATTCTGTCTCAATCTTTTACGTAAAAAGGAATAGCGTTTGAGATCACATGTCTATGGAAAGTCACAGCACTCAGAACACATCCCAGCCCATAGACCCTGAGACAATTGCCAGTGGCTGAAAGAATTAATAACCGGATACAGAGATTCAACAAGAGCAGCAAACCCAGTACAGGAAATGACAAGAAAATCAATACAGTTAAACAGCCTTTCTAGAATTAGGAACTGGACACAGGGGACGGGACTTTCCAGCCTCACTCTTCCTGAAGCTGCAAAATCCCACCCGTGTTCAACAGACCTTCCCATTCTCCGCCCCTTGCCTGCTCCGATTCCCGTGGCGGTCGGGCCGGTTCAATTCCAGCCAGGGACTTACCCGGAACACCAACAATCGCCAGGAGGGGATAGTAAAAGCATTGAATCGCGGTCAGTAGATATTCAATCCGATCAGCTGGTGTCCACCAATAATCAGTAAACTGAGAAATCCAAGGGAATAAACTCCTGTCCTTGGTTGGAACATTCCGGTTCATTGTTCCCAGATTCTGATCCATTGTTGGAAGATTCCAATCCATTGCTCCCAGATTCTGATCCATTGTTGGAACATTCCACTTCATTGTTCTCAGCTTCGAGAGGGCACAGGTTTATGGTGAGACGGGAGCGATACAAAAGTGTCCAGAGGGGCAATTTTTTTCACACAGAGGGTGGTGAGTGTCTGGAACGAGCTGCCAGAGGTAGTAGTAGAGGCGAGTCCAATTTTGTCTTTTAAAAAGCATTTAGATAGTTACGTGGCTATCGAAGGATATGGGCCAAATGCGGGCAATTGGGGTTAGTTTATGAGTTTAAAAAAAAGGGTGGCATGGACAAGTTGGGCCGAATGGCCTGTTTCCATGCTGTAAACCTCTATGACTCTGTTCTGATCCATTGTTGGAAGACTCCAATCCATTGCTCCCAGATTCTGATCTCTCCTCTCCCTCCCTCTCTCTCCACAGCCGCTGATCTCTGTTGGTGTCGGAGTTGCCGCTCCCGCTGACTCAATGGGACAACACATTGAACGGGATCCCTTATTAATAGAAGAGGGGAATCCCTCCAGGCACACTAAGCGGATCCATGGAGACTCACATCAATTCCAGTCACTAAACAAACAGCTTCACTTAACCCCCTTCAATCCAACACTTTTTATCCCCAAAGTAGAACAGTTACAGCCTCGATGGGGTGTTGAGGGTCAGGGAGGGATGGAAAGTTGGAAATAATATAGGGTCAATATTAATTCGATATAGCAGAGATCACTCTGCTAGTGTTAATTTCGAGACGACGAGAATACAAAAGCAGGGGTGTACTGCTGAGGGTTTATAAGACACTGGTCTGACCGCATTCACAATATTGTCAGCAATTTTGGTCCCCGTATCTAAGGAAGGATGTGCTGGCCTTGGAGAGGGTCCAGAGCAGGTTCACAAGAATGATCCGGGGAATGAAAGACTTGACGCATGAGGAGCGTCTGAGGACTGGGGGTCCACACTCGATGCAGTTTGGAAGTATGAGGAAGGGGATAACATTGAAACTTACAGAATAGTGAAAGGCCTGGATAGAGTGCACTGAGGGAAGATGTTTCCATGAGTCGGGGAGACTTGGACCCGATGGCACAGACTCAGAGGAAAGGGATGGCCCTTTACAAATGTGATGTGGAGATGGCGGTGTTGGACTGGGGTGTGCGCAGTAAGAAGTCTCACAACACCAGCTTCCCACTCACCTGATGAAGGAGCAGCATTCCGAAAGCTCGTGATTCGAAATAAACCTGTGGGACTTTAACCTGCTGTTGTGAGACTTCTTACTTCAGAACTGAGACGAGGAGGGATTTCTTCAGCCAGAGGGTGGTGAATCTGTGGAATTCATTGCCACACAAGGCTGTGGAGGCCAGATCATTGAATGTATTTAATAAAGAGATAAATAGGTTCTTGACTGGTACAGCGATCAAGGGTTACGGGGAGAAAGCAAGAAAATGGGTTTGAGAAACATATCAGCCAGAATTGAAAGGTGGAGCCAGTTCGACGGGCCGACTGGCCTCATTCTGCTCTTATATCTTATTGTCTTCTCCGTATCATGGTCGTGGTTTTTAGATGAAGTTAACGTCAATCAGGGTTGATATAGTCTGCTTAATCCAGGTTGTAGCAGATCTTATGTACAGCTCATGGACAGAACAATCTTAGTATAGGACATCACACGGATCAATCTCTCAGCATTACGTACAGTACAGTCTTAGCTCGAGTCATCAGATAGAACTATCTCTCAGTGTTATGTACAGTACAATCTGAGGCTTCAGACAGAACTATCTCTCAGTGTTATGTACAGTGCAATCTGAGGCTTCAAAGAACAAAGAACAGTACAGCACAGGAAACAGGCCCTTCGGCCCTCCAAGCCTGTGCCGCTCCTTGGTCCAACTAGACCAATCGTTTGTATCCCTCCATTCCCAGGCTGCTCATGTGACGATCCAGGTAAGTCTTAAACGATGTCAGCGTGCCTGCCTCCACCACCCTACTTGGCAGTGCTTTCCAGGCCCCCACCACCCTCTGTGTAAAAAACATCCCTCTGATATCTGAGTTATACCTCGCCCCTCTCACCTTGAGCCCGTGACCCCTCGTGATCGTCTCCTCCGACCTGGGAAAATGCTTCCCACTGTTCACCGTATCTATCCCCTTCATAATCTTGTACACCTCTATTAGAACTCCTCTCATTCTCCGTCTTTCCAGGGAGAACAACCCCAGTTTACCCAATCTCTCCTCATAGCTAAGACCCTCCATACCAGGCAACATCCTGGTAAACCTTCTCTGCACTCTCTCTAACGCCTCCACGTCCTTCTGGTAGTGCGGCGACCAGAACTGGACGCAGTACTCCAAATGTGGCCTAACCAGCGTTCTATACAGCTGCATCATCAGACTCCAGCTTTTATACTCTATACCCCGTCCTATAAAGGCAAGCATACCATATGCCTTCTTCACCGCCTTCTCCACCTGTGTTGCCACCTTCAAGGATTTGTGGACTTGCACACCTAGGTCCCTCTGTGTTTCTATTCTCCTGATGACCCTGCCATTTATTGTATAACTCCTCCCGACATTATTTCTTCCAAAATGGATCACTTCGCATTTATCCGGATAAAACTCCATCTGCCACCTCTCCGCCCAATTTTCCAGCCTATCTATATCCTGCTGTATTGCCCGACAATGCTCTTCGCTATCCGCAAGTCCAGCCATCTTCGTGTCATCCGCAAACTTGCTGATTACACCAGTTACACCTTCTTCCAAATCATTTATATATATCACAAATAGCAGAGGCTCCAGTACAGAGCCCTGCGGAACACCACTGGTCACAGACCTCCAGCCGGAAAAAGACCCTTCGACCACTACCCTCTGTCTCCTATGGCCAAGCCAGTTCTCCACCCATCTAGCCACTTCTCCTTGTATCCCATGAGCCTTAACCTTCTTAACCAACCTGCCATGTGGGACTTTGTCAAATGCCTTACTGAAATCCATATAGACGACATCCATATAGGCGACATCCACGGCCCTTCCTTCATCAACCGATAGAACTATCTCTCAGTGTTATGTACAGTACCATCTGAGGCTTCCGATAGAACTATCTCTGTGTTATGTACAGTACAATCTGAGGCTTCAGACAGAACTATCTCTCTGTTATGTAGAGTAGAATCTGAGGCTTCAGATAGAACTATCTCTCAGTGTTACGTACAGTACAATCTGAGGCTTCAGATAGAATTATCCCTCAGTGTCATGTACAGAAGAACCTGATCAAGAAGCTTCACATCAATCTTTCTAAGCATTTTCTGTTGTGAGGTTGTAAGGAGGCAAGGGTGAGTTGAGGAGTGTGTGGGAGAAGGACACCGGGACACCTGAACAGGGTCAGCAGCATCTTGAGGAGAGTGTGAGAGGGGGACACGGGGACACCGAAACAGAGTCAGCAGCACCTTGAAGAGAGTGTGAGAGGGGGACACCAGGACAGGCAGTCAGCACCTTGAGGAGAGTGGGAGAGGGGGACACTGGGACACCGGGACAGACAGTCAGCACCTTGAGGAGAGTGGGAGAGGGGGACACTGGGACAGACACTCAGCACCTTGAGGAGAGTGGGAGATGGGGACATAGAGGATTGAAGCTACTGGGAGAGTTGTGCAGCACTGGGATCGAGACCGTTAGTTTATGTCCTGTGGTTCTGAGGATTCTCTTCAATATGGACTCCACAGTCAGGTGTCAGGGACACAACTCTTTATTCCGTCTGTTCACACAAGACCCCAAATATTGACTGCCCAATCTGGGAGGATCCCAACAGCTCACCCCACACCTGAGATCACATGGCCCGTTCACTTAAAGAAAGCCCCAACATATATAACACTCTCCCCTGTAAGTAACACCTCCCCCCCCACTCCCCCCCCCCCGCCCCCACCCTCACCCCCCGCCCCCCCCCCCCCCCACACCACCCCCATCCCCACAACCCCCGGTACAGCAACAGCATTTGAAACCATTTGCGAATATTTTTTCTCTATTCACTTCATCCAGGCTTGGTGCAGAATCCACAGCATATTTACAATGTAATACAGCCCATAGTTCATTCCTGATCCTTATGACCATCTCACATAGACCTGATCAGGGGGAGTGACAACCCCTTGGGGGTTGATGCTTGGGGACTGGAGGCAGTTTTAAGATCCTCTCTGGTGAGCGAGGCCTCGATGAACCCACCAACGTTTGATCGTCTTCCCGCCGGTCGTCAGTAACCAATGTCGAGTTCCCTGTCCCCTCCATGAGCGGAGGAGCTGTTGATACCAGGCCTCCCTGGCCTCCCACATAATAGAACAGAGAGTATAGAAGGTGGCAGGAATCTAACCTCAGGCAGAGCAAAAAAAAGGTGACAGGAATGAGAAGGGAGGTGGTCAATGCGGGACTGAGGGTGTTGGACCTCAATGCGGGACTGAGTGTGTTGGACCTCAATGCGGGACTGAGTGTGTTGGACCTCAATGCACGCAATGCATGGATCAAGGTAAATGAGCTTGTTGCGCAAATTGAAATTGGCCGGTACGATATTGTGGGCATCACAGAGACGTGGCTGCAAGGGGATCAGGGCTGGCATCTAAATACCCAAGGATAGGTGTCTTATTGGAAGGACAGGCAGATGGGCAAAGGAGGCGGAGTTGTATTGTTCGTAAGGAATGGCGTTAAATCAATAGCACGAAGCGATACAGGATCAGAAGGCAGAGAAACTCTGTGGGTAGAGTTGAGGAGAAACAATGGTAAAAAGACCCTGATGGGAGTTATGTCCAGGCCTCCAAGCAGGAGTCAGGATGAGGGGCAGAAAATAAATCTGGAGATAGAAAAGGCACATAAAAAGGCAATATTACAATAATTATGGGGGACTTCAATCTGCAGGTGGCCTGGGAAAATCCGGTAGGTAGTGATGGGTCCCAAGAAAAGGAATTTGTGGAATGTCTAAGAGATGCTTTTTTGGAGCAGCTTGTGACAGAGCCTACTGGGGAACTGGGAATTCTGGAGTTGGTGATGTGTAATGAGGCAGATTTGATTAGGGAACTTAAGGTGAAGTGACCCTGAGAGAGCAGTGACCACAATATGATAGAATTTACCCTGCAGCTTGAGAGGGAGAAACTGGAATCAGATGCAAGAATATGACAATTAAATAAAGGTAACTGCAAAGACATGAGGGAGGAGCTGGCCAGAATTGATTGGAAAGGGAGCCGAGCAGGGGAGACAGTGGAACGGCAAGTACAGGAGTTTTGGGGCGGGGGGGGGGGGTGGTTATTCGGGAGGCACAACAGAAATTCATCCCAAGGAGGAGGAAACCTGCTAAAGAGAGGACGAAGCTTCCATGGCTGACGAGGAAAGTAACGGACAGCATAAAAGCAAAAGAATCACTGGAGGCAGGGAGGGCAGTCATGATGTGGAGATGCCGGCGTTGGACTGGGGTAAGCACAGGAAGAAGTCTCACAACACCAGGTTAAAGTCCAACAGGTTTATTTGGTAGCAAATACCATAAGCTTTCGGAGCGCTGCCCCTTCGTCAGATGGAGTGAAAATCTGTTCTCCAACAGTGCACAGAGACACAACATCAAGTTACAGAATACTAATTAGAATGCAAATCTCGACAGCCAGCCAGGTCTTAAAGGTACAGATAATGTGGGTGGAGGGAACATTAAACACAGGTTAAAGAGATGTGTATTGTCTCCAGGCAGAACAGCTCGGGAGGGTACCAGAGGACTGGAAATTAGCTGATGTAACGCCGCTGTTTAAGAAGGGAGGGAGGAGCAGACGGGAAATTATAGGCCGGTTAGACTGACTTCGTTCATTGGCAAGATTTTAGAGTCCATGATTAAAGATGAGATCGCAGGGTCCGTGGGAGTGCATGATAAAGTAGGACTGAGTCAGCACGGCTTTGTCAAGGGGAGCTCATGTCTGACAAATCTGTTAGAGTTCTTTGAGGAGGTAACAAGGAAGTTAGATAAAGGAGAACCAGTTGACCTGATTTATTTGGATTTCCAAAAGGCCTTTGACAAGGTGCCACATCGGAGACTTTTAAATAAGTTAAGTGCCCGTGGTGTTAAGTGTAAGAACCTGACATGGATAGAGGATTGGCTGACTGGCAGAAGGCAGAGAGTGGGGTAAACAGGTCTTTTTCAGGATGGCAGCCGGTGACTAGTGGTGTGCCTCAGGGGTCGGTGCTGGGACCACAACTTTTCACAATACACATTAACGATTTGGAAGAACGAAATGAAGCCACTGTTGCCAAGTTTGCAGATGATTGAAAGATATGCAGAGGGAGAGATAGTATTGAGGAAGCAGGGGGGCTGCACAAGGACTAGGATAGGCTAGGAGAGTGGGCAAAGAAGTGGCAGATGGAATATAACGTGGAAAAGTGTGAGATTATAAACATTGGAAGGAGAAATGGAGGCATAGACTATTTTCTAACTGGGGAAATGCTTAGGCAATCAGAAGCACAAAGGGACTCGGGAGTCCTTGTTCAAGATTCTCTTAAGGTTAACGTGTAGGTTCATAGAACCATAGAAAATTACAGCTCAGAAACAGACCTTTTGGCCCTTCTTGTCTGTGCCGAACCATTTTTTGCCTTGTTGTCGGGAAAAATCCCTGTACCAATGCATTCAAGGAAGTCGAGTCGCAAGGCAATGTTCAAAGCGTTTTTCTTTATTGTACAATTACTGGGAACCCAGGGAGACCCCCGTAGCCAGCTTAGAAACAGTGCTTGGCCACGTTGATCTCAATAGTTATACATTTGCTCTGGATATTTATAGGAATCCAAATTCGAGCGGGAACATTTGCTCATACATTTTTACAATACTTATAAAGTGGCCTGTCTGGTCAGGAAGTTCCCTGAGAGACTTGTCAATTTGCATCTGTATGGTGTGTGTCCGTGTTAATGGGACTGCCTGTTCTTGCCCCGGTGTTTTAATGTGTTTCCCATTATCCTCTCGACGTGTCCCCTTATCTAAATCGACCTCTACCGTTTTGTGTCTGTATTCTATGCTTGCGAGATTAGGTGTTAATGTCATTTTGTCCTGCTGTGTGTAGGGGGATTTAATCTAATCTTTTATTCTTTTTATCCTAGTTTATTAAGTTTCTCTGCCTGCCTTGGCCATTTTATTCCTGTAATATTTTATTGACAGTCCGGTTATGCCATATAACCCACTCCAGGTCTTGACTCGCAGATATCCCGATCTTCTGGCCAAGGGCCGGTTTAAAATGCAGCTTCGTGCTGTTGCTGGGCAGAATAAGGATCTTTTGTCGGCTTTGAAATGAAAGGTCTCTCAGCTGTGCAGAAGGGGATTTAAACGAATGTCCATTTGGGTGTTCCCCTCCGCATTGTGGGCACGTTATGAATGGTGCCAATCAGTCCAATAAATAAATATGTTTAATGAGGTGAATATTGATGAGATAATAAAAATATGGCTTTTGGAAATTGGCCTACTTCAGATCTGAAGCCTCAGATTGTACTGCACATAGCACTGAGAGATAGTTCTTCTGAAGTCTCAGATTGTACTGTACATAACGCTGAGAGAAAGTTCTTCTGAGGCCTCAGATTGTACTGTACATAACACTGAGAGATAGTTCTATCTGAAGCCGCAGATTGTACTGTACATAACACTGAGAGATAGTTCTATCTGAGGCCTCAGATTGTACTGTACAGAACACTGAGAGATAGTTCTATCTGAGGCCTCAGATTGTACTGTACATAGCACTGAGAGATAGTTCTATCTGAAGGCTCAGATTGTACTGTACATAACACTGAGAGATAGTTCTATCTGAAGCCTCAGATTGTACTGTACATAACACTGAGAGATAGTTCTATCTGAAGCCAAAGATTGCACTGCACAGAACACTGAGAGATAGTTCTATCTGAAGCCTCAGATTGTACTGTACATAACACTGAGAGATAGTTCTATCTGATGACTCGAGCTAAGACTGTACTGTACGTAATGCTGAGAGATTGATCCGTGTGAAGTCCTATACTAAGATTGTTCTGTCCATGAGCTGTACATAAGATCTGCTACAACCTGGATTAAGCAGACTATATCAACCCTGATTGACGTTAACTTCATCTAAAAACCACGACCATGATACGGAGAAGACAATAAGATATAAGAGCAGAATGAGGCCATTCGGCCCATCGAGCCGGCGCCACCATTCAATTCTGGCTGATAAGTTTCTCAAACCCATTTTGTTGGTTTCTCCCTGTAACACTTGATCGCTGTACCAGTCATGAACCCATTTATCTCTTTATTAAATACATTCAATGATCTGGCCTCCACAGCCTTGTGTGGCAATGAATTCCACAGATTCACCACCCTCTGGCTGAAGAAATTCCTCCTCGTCTCAGTTCTGAAGTAAGAAGTCTCACAACAGCAGGTTAAAGTCCCACAAGTATATTTCGAATGACGAGCTTTCGGAATGCTGCTCCTTCATCTGGTGAGTGGGAAACTGGTATTGTGAGACTTCTCACTGCGCACACCCCAGTCCAACACCGCCATCTCCACATCACATTTCTAAAGGGCCGTCCCTTTCCTCTGAGTCTGTGCCCTCGGGTCCAAGTCTCCCCGACTCATGGAAACATCTTCCCTCAGTGCACTCTATCCAGGCCTTTCATTATTCTGTAAGTTTCAATGTTGTCCCCTTCCTCATACTTCCAAACTGCATCGAGTGTGGACCCCCAGTCCTCAGACGCTCCTCATGCGTCAAGTCTTTCATTCCCCGGATCATTCTTGTGAACCTGCT
Organism: Mustelus asterias; assembly: GCF_964213995.1. Lineage (NCBI taxonomy): Eukaryota > Metazoa > Chordata > Chondrichthyes > Carcharhiniformes > Triakidae > Mustelus > Mustelus asterias. Next base: position 209,930 of record NW_027590513.1, read on the forward strand.
CTGGACCCTCTCCAAGGCCAGCACATCCTTCCTTAGATACGGGGACCAAAATTGCTGACAATATTCTGAATGCGGTCAGACCAGTGTCTTATAAACCCTCAGCAGTACACCCCTGCTTTTGTATTCTCGTCGTCTCGAAATTAACACTAGCAGAGTGATCTCTGCTACATCGAATTAATAATGACCCTATATTATTTCCAACTTTCCATCCCTCCCTGACCCTCAACACCCCATCGAGGCTGTAACTGTTCGACGTTGGGGATAAAAAGTGTTGGATTGAAGGGGGTTAAGTGAAGCTGTTTGTTTAGTGACTGGAATTGATGTGAGTCTCCATGGATCCGCTTAGTGTGCCTGGAGGGATTCCCCTCTTCTATTAATAAGGGATTCCGGTCAATGTGTTGTCCCATTGAGTCAGCGGGAGTGGCAACTCCGACACCAACAGAGATCAGCGGCTGTGGAGAGAGAGGGAGGGAGAGGAGAGATCAGAATCTGGGAGCAATGGATTGGAGTCTTCCAACAATGGATCAGAATCTGGGAACAATGAACCGGAATGTTCCAACCAAGGACAGGAGTTTATTCCATTGGATTTCTCTGATTACTGCAGATGATTGGTGGATGACATCAGCTGTTCGGATTGAATATCTACTGTACGTGATTCAACACTTTTACTATCCCCTCCTGGCGATTGTTGGTGTTCCGGGTAAGTCTCTGGCTGGAATTGTACCGGTCCGACCGCCACAGGAATCGGAGCAGGCAAGGGGCAGAGAATGGGAAGGTCTGTTGAACACGGGTGGGATTTTGCAGCTTCAGGAAGAGTGAACCTGGAAAGTCCCGTCCCCTGTGTCCAGTTCCTAATTCTAGAAAGGCTGTTTAACTGTATTGATTTTCTTGTCATTTCCTGTACTGGGTTTGCTGCTCTTGTTGAATCTCTGTATCCGGTTATTAATTCTTTCAGCCACTGACAATTGTCTCAGGGTCTATGGGCTGGGATGTGTTCTGAGTGCTGTGACTTTCCATAGACATGTGACCTCAAACACTATTCCTTCGTTCGTAAAAGATTGAGACAGAATCCTTTTCACCCTCTGCATATAACGCCAGTTCACCCACCCAATCACCAGGCCGCAGAATCAATTTTATTGGTCATATCTGCACAGCAGGATCTCACAGAGAGAGAACATAGTTCATTAAATTTGAAATTTATTCATCAGTGTCACAAGTATGCGAACATTAACATTGCAATGAAGTTACTATAAAAATCGCCGAGTCACCACACTCCAGCGCCTGTTCAGGTACACTGAGGGAGAATTTAGCACGGCCAATGCACCTAACCAGCATAACTTTCAGATAGTGGGAGGAAACTGGAGCACCCGGAGGAAACCTACGCAGACATGGGGAGAACATGCAGAATCTGCACAGACAGTGGCCAAGCCTGCAATTGAACCAGGACCTCGGTGCTGTGAGGCAGCAATGCTATCCCCTGTACCACCACAAGCTCTCCGAGAGCAACAGGAACACAAACACACAGACACACCCAAACGCACATACATTAATACACACATTTGTTGATAGAAGCAATCAGATTGTTGACACTCCCACACACACACAAATTCAAGAAGCAAAATTGCTGTAACACTCCAGAATAACACACACTTAGGAACACTCGTCAGGTATTCTGTTGCTCACACGCAAACACGCACACACACACATGCATACTGGTACAGACAATATAGACACACGCAACACACACACGATAGGGGGGGGACAGCTACTCCCTGTCCATTGATGGTTGGGTGATCAAGTAAAACCGCGTGACAGCCAAGAACTCCGGTCCACGTCCCATTTCTCACCTCTTGCAACCTTCACCGGCAATGGATAAACAGCGGATTCAGTCTCCTGCCCATTTCCGGCAAGAGGCTGAATAGGTTATTTCAATTTATTTTAAAACAAATTTAAATAACATTAGCGAGCCTGGGATGGAATTGTGCGCCACACTTGCCTTTGCAGCCTCACCGGGAGAGGTTGGGTCCGGTGAGGAAAACAGCTGGCCACATGTATGAGGACGAGTCATGATGACCTCACCGGGAGAACTGAAGGCCATTGAGGACACCGGGCAAGGTCGAGGGCAAAGGTAGGTGCCCCTTGGGCAATGCCCACCGGGCAGTACCAGGGAGTGGCGCATGAGGTGGCGGGGTCTACAGGGGCGGAGCCTGAAGGTAACGTGGCCTACACTGAATGTAGTTGCTGGGTCGGAGAGGGTCCCGTTACTAAACTGCCCGCTGTCTGTGGGGTGGGGTGGTCCCTGCTGACACTCTACACGTGATTGGTGTTGGGAGGAAGGGGGGCATCACTGCCTCCCTGCATGTACAGTGGGGTAGGGAGGGGGTTTCGTTGCCTCTCTGCATGCACAGTGGGGTAGGGTGGGGGGTATCGCTGCCTCTCTGCATGCACAGTGGGGTAGGGAGGGGGTCTCGCTGCCTATCTGGATGCACAGTGGGGTAGGGAGGGGGGTCTCGCTGCCTCTCTGCATGCACAGTGGGGTAGGGTGGGGGGCTCTCGCTGCCTCTCTGCATGCACAGTGCGGTAGGGTGGGGGTCTCGCTGCCTCTATGCATGCACAGTGGGGTAGGGAGGGGTCTCGCTGCCTCTCTGCATGCACAGTGGGTTGGGAGGGGGTCTCGCTGCTTCTCTGCAGGGACAATGGGGCAGGGAGGTGTCTCGCTGCCTGTCTGCATGCACAGTGGGGTAGGGAGGGGGTCTCGCTGCCTCTCTGCATGCACAGTGGGGTAGGGAGGGGTCTCGCTGATCTGATCTATATCTGATCGTGGGCTGCTCAGAAAGAGCTGAGGACCCCCGGACTACCTGGGGGCAGCTGTTGTGCTGAAGCGAGCTGCAGCAGCAGAGAGCTGACAGGTGTCTCTCTCAGACCAGGCAGCTCACTGCTGGCTGCAATTGCGCATTTGCAACCAGATAGGTTTGGGAGGTGGTCGGTATCCCAGCCAGCGGTGTGAGAGCTGCAAGTGATGGGGCCACTGCTGAGGGTGGCCGAACAGCCATCGAGTTTTAACAGCACGAAATGAGGCCATTCGGCCATTATGTCTGAACTGGTCATCAAACACCTATCCAATCCAATCCCATTTTCCAGCACTCGATCCACAGCCTTGTCATAGAGTTTACAGAATGGAAACAGGTCCTTCGGCCCATCTTGTGCATGCTGCCTTTTTTTTTAAACCGTTAAAACTAATCCCAATTGCCCACATTTGGCCCATATCCCTCGATACCCATCGTACCCAAGTAACTGTCGAAACGCTTTAAAAAAAATAAAATTGTACCCGCCTCTACTACTGCCTCTGGCAGCTCGTTCCAGACACTCACCACCCTCTGTGTGACAAAATTACCCCTCTGGACCCTTTTGTATCTCTCCCCTCTCTCCTTAAACCTGTGCCCTCTAGTTTTAGACTCCCCTACCTTTGGGAAAAGATATTGACTATCGAGCTGATCTGTGCCCTTCATTATTTTATAGACCTCTATAAGATCACCCCTCAGCCTCCTACGCTCCAGAGAAAAAAGTCCCAGTCTATTCAGCCTCTCCTTATAACTCAATCCATCAAGTCCCAGTGTCATCCGAGTAAATCTTTTCTGCACTCTTTCTAGTTTAATAATTATATGCTCTGGCGTTTGGGTTGCTGATCTAAATGCCTCTTGTGGTTGTTCCCGCTTCTACCATCCTTTCCGGCCGTGAGCTGCAGATCCCAGCACCCTGTGGATGGAAACATTTTTCCTCAAATCCACACAAAAATCTGCCCTTTACCTTAAATCCACGCCCCTCTGGTTATTGACACCTCTACTAAAGGGAACAGGTTTCTTCCAATCTATTTTGTTCATATCACTCAGTTCCCCCCAGCCCCCACCTGAAAGCATTCCCCACCACCACCCACTACACCCGCTCCACCTCCAGCCATCTCTGCTCCTAGGTAAAAAACCCAGCCTAACCAGCCTCTCCTCATAGCTGAAACTCTCCAGCCCAGGCAGCATCCTGGTGAATCTCCTCTCCACCGTCTCCAGTGTAATCACATCCTTCCTGTAGTGTGATGACCAGAGTTGCACACAGTTCTCTTGCTCTGGTCTAACCAGCGTTTTATACACTTCCATCATCACCTCCCAGCTCTTGTATTCTATGCTGCGGCTGCTAAAGGCAAGTATCCAACATGTCGTCTTAACCACCTCATCTCCCTGTCTTGCTGCTTTTAGGGATCCACATATATGCACCCCAAATTCATTCTGGTCCTCTGCACTTCCTCAGACTCGACCGGACATGGTGCATTTCCTTGCCCGGATAGTCCAAATGCATGGCCTCACATTCGTCAGGTGTAAATTACATTTGCCCATTTGCCCAGCCTTTCAGTTTCCTCAGCACGGTGGCACAGTGGTTAGCACTGCTGCCACACAGCGCCAGGGACGTGTGTTCAATTTCTGGCTTGGACCACATCTGTGTGGAGTTTGCACATTCTCCCCCGGGTCTGCATGGGTTTCCTCTGGGTGTTCCAGTTTCCGCCCACAGTCCAAAGACTTGTAGGTTATGTGGATTGGCCAGGAAATACTGGACTTAGTGTCAGGGAGAATTGCTTGGGTAAATGCATGGGGTTCAGTGGATATCGCCTGGGTGGGATTGTGCTCTGTGCAGACTCGATGGGCTGAATGGCCTCCTTCTGCACTGTAGGATTCTATGATTCCTGTAATCTAAGGCTTTCCTCCTCAATATTTACCACACCACCAATTTTTGTATCATCTGCAAACTTACTGATCACACCTCACACATTCATGTCTAGACCATCAATGTACGCTACAAACAGCAAGGGACCCAGCATCGATCCCTGTGGAACCCCACTGAACACAGGCTTGCAGTCACAAAAACAACCTTCCACCATCACCCTCTGCCCTCTGCCACTCAGCCATTTTGAATATAATTTACCAAATTGACCTGGTTCCAATCGGAATCACTTCCTTGTTCAGTCTCCCATATTTGTCAAAAGCTTTTCTGAAGAACACGTAGACTACATGGACTGCACTTCCCTCATCTCCTCATCCACTCACCTCCTCAATATATTCCAGCGAATTGTTAGACATGATCTCCCCCTGTCAAAGGAATGCTGACTATTGTTCATAAATCCTTACCTCTCGAAGTGGAGTTTAATTCTGTCCTTCAAATTGTTTTCCAATCATTTCCCTACTACGGATATGGTGATGATGGTATCCTAAGCGTGATATTGGATATCTCCAGGGCACCTTGCAGGATGGCAGTATGGCACAGTGGTTAGCACTGCTCCCTCACAGCATCAGGTATCCAATTTCAATTCCTGGGATTCCATCAGCACCAGTGAAGCTTTTGTTTAAAAACTTTGTTCCATTCTCACATCTCGCCTGTTGGGATTTCTCCTATTACAAGAACGTGTGGTGTTCCTCTGGAAAGAATCCACTGTGAGCAAGTCCAGTTTCTCGCAGCTCCCCAATGTCCACATTCAGCCTTGTAAATTCAGCCTCGATCACAGCCGTCCCGTGTCCATCATCAACTTGCATAAGTTGATTGGTAAGGTCAGGGCACATCGTGCTGATGTTTCAGCTTGAGATGCAAAAGACTGATTTGATTTGAATTGGTTTATTATTTTCACATATGATAAATATGTGATCCAAGCCGGGAATCGAACTCAGGTTCCTGTGAGACAGCAGTGCGAACCATTGTGCCACCATGCTGCCGACTCAAGACCAGCTTCTTCTCTGCTGCCATCTGACGTTCTAATGGACCCACATCGCATTCAGATGATCTTATTCTACACCCGAGCTCTGAGTCCAACATTACATTCTGCACTCTCTCCTTCTCTATGTTCAGGGTTACAGTGTTACAGAGTTTAGTGTTGGGCCAGGGAGATGGTGTCTGTGGACCTGTTGGGGAGGTAGGTGAACTGTAGTGTATCCAGGCAATCTGGGAGGCCGGAATTGATTCATGTCATGACTAACCTTTTGATGCATTTCATAACATTGGATGTACAGTGAAAAGTGTTGTTGCTTGAGTGCCAGACAGACAAAGCATACTGTACATAGAGAGGGAGAGAGGGCAGAATGTAATGTTGCAGTCATAGCTAGGATGTAGTAAAAGATCATCTTAATGCAATGTGGGTCCATTCAAACGTCTGATTGCAGCAGAGAAGCTGTTCCTGAGTTGGCAGCATGGTGGCACAATGGTTAGCGCTGCTGTCTCATAGGAACCTGAGTTCGATTCCCGGGTTGGATCACAGTCTGTGTGGAATTTGCACATTCCACCCGTATGCGCATGGGTTTGCTCCGGATGCTGCGGTTTTCACCCACAGTCCAAAATGTGCAGGTTAGGTTGATTGGCCATGTTAACTGCCCATTAGCGTCCTGGGATATGTATGTTTGGGGGATTAGCAGGCTACATATGAGGGATTTCGAGGATAGGGCCTGGGTGGGTTGTTGTCGGTGTAGACTCGATGGGTCAAATGGCCCCCTTCTGCACTGTAGTGATTCTATGATTCTATGAGTCGGTTGGTCCATGTCCTCACACATTCTTTATCTTTTCCTCTGATGGAACAAGTGGGAAGAGTTGATGTCCGTGGTGCGCTATTCCTGAATTAGGCTGGTTGCTTTTGTGAGGCAACGGGAAGTTTAGACAGAGTTAATGAGTGGGAGGTTGGTTTGAGTGATGGACTGGTCTGCATTCATCAAGCTTTGAAGTTTCTCGCAGTCTTGGACAGAGCAGGAGCCATACCAAGCTAGAATGTTATTTATGGTGCATCTGTAAAAGTTGGTGAGAGTCGCAGCTGACATGCCAAATGTCTGTAAACCTCTGAGAAAATAGAGGCGTTCGGAGACTTTTTTAATTGTAGGGACGTCATGAAGGAACGAGGAACGGTTTTTCGTGATGTGGACCCTAAAACGTGAAGCTCTCGACTATTTCAACTTCATCCCATTGCTGCAGATCGGGGCATGTACTCCACTATGCTTCCAAAAGTCGATTTGCTTTGTTGACATTGAGGAAGAGATTATTGTTGTCGCCCCAGTTCACCAGATTCTCTGTCTCTTCCTCCGACCCACTGCAGATGTCATCAGCAAACTTGGAAATGGAGTTGGAGGGGAATTTGGCCACACAGTCACCAGTGTATAAGGAGTATAGTAAGGGGCTGAGGACCCAGCCTTACGGGGCACCGCTGTTCAGGATGATTGTGAAGGAGATGTTGTTGATTGTCCTTAATTTTGCTGTCTCTGGATTAGGAAGTTGAGGATCCAATTGCAGAGGCAGGAGCCAAGCCCAGGGCCACGGACTTTGGACATGAGTTTCGCAGGACTAATGGTGTTGCAGGCTGAGCTGTAGTCGATAAACACGAGTCTGTGTTCCAGGGTTCACTGTCGGGCCAGGGAGATGGTGTCTGTGGACCTGTTGTGGATGTCGGTGAACTGTCGTGGATCCAGGCAATCTGGGAAGCAGGAACTGATTCATGCCATGACTAACCTTTTGATGCATTTCATAATATTGGATATCAGAGTCACCGGACGATAGGCATTAAGGCAGCCTGCTTGGCTTTTCCTTTGGTACTGGCCTTTGTTTGAGTTTTACCTGGTGCATAGATTGGCAACCTTCCTGCCGAGAGAGGACTCATGCAGCTGCACTGGTCCAGTAGACCATAGTGGGACAGCAGGAATCGCACTGAGTATTATGGACGATAGCGATTCGCTGAACCCTGAAGCTTTCTCCCACTCTTGAAAGCAAACACTGGAAGGTGTGATGTCTGCCAATGGAGTGTGAGATTACTATTTTTTCCTGTGTTGTGCTAACAGTGGCCACAATGCTGTGATCTCCTCTCCAGGGTACAGTTCTGTGTAAATATAATAGAGATTCTGTGCTGTCAAGGCATCAGGATCTCCCTCTGCCAATTGTTAGTATTGTCCAGAGGCAAGGGTCAAACCAACCCTCTTTGTTACCAGCTCTGTTACAGGGGTTGTCAGTAAACTGTCTGAGAGACGACAGATTACCATCTACAGGATTCCAGTCTGGATTTTCTGTCAGGTTTTACTCCCTCATCCTTGTAGCTGAGTGAGGATCAATGTTGTGGACTCTCCGGAAAGCTCTCTCCCAAATGTATAGCACTGTGTTGCTACCATGGAGCAGCACGGTGACACAGTGGTTAGCACTGCTGATTCACAGCGTCAGGGACCTGGGTTCAATTCCAGGCTTGGGTCACTGTCTGTGTGGAGTTTGGACCTTCTCCCCGTGCCTGTGTGGGTTTCCTCCGGATGCTTCACTTTCCTCTCACACTGCAAAAGACGTGCTGGATTTTTAAAAACAGATTTCAGTGATTTTATGTGTGTGCATTCTTTTTCATTTCAACTCATCCTCAGTCCAAATGGTAACTTCTTTCCCTGAATCCTGTCTAATTTTATTCTTTTTTTCCCTTCCTGACAGTGAACATAATCACAATTGTGACACTGACGAGCAGAAACTGTGGTCTGTCCAAATGTGTGACTCGTTACCTGGTGGCCATGTCAGCGGGGGATCTGCTGGTCGTTATCCTCGACCTGATATTCAGACACATTCCCATTCTTTATCGGGAACAGTTTTATTTCCTGCTGTCGCTCCCCGTGTGTAACATCCACGCCGTCCTGCTTTATGCAGCCACTGACTGTTCTGTCTGGTTCACCGTCACTTTCACCTTTGATCGATTTGTGGCCATTTGCTGCCCCAAGCTGAAGAGTAAATATTGCAGTGAGAAATCGGCGGCTGTGGTTCTGGGAACAGTGACGGTGCTGAGCTGTTTCAAGAACATTTTCTGGTATTTTATGTTATTAAATGAATATCAGCTGATGAACGAACCCTGGTTTTGTGATTACACAATGGATGTTCTGTACTCTCCGGTCTGGGTAACAATCGAGTTCCTCCACAACATTCTAACCCCGACTGTCCCGTTCGTCCTGATTCTGCTGCTCAACCTTTTCACCGTCAGACACATTTTCGTGAGCAGCAGAGCCCGCAGGAGACTCCGGGCTCACAGCAGTGGGGAGAATCCCAGAGACCCAGAGATGGAGAGTCGCAGGAAATCCATCATTTTACTGTTTGTTATCTCAGCCAACTTCATCCTCTTATGGTCGACATTAATGGTTTATTCTATATGGATTCGGATGAATGATTTGGGCTATCGGTCGGTATGGTTAGATTATTTTGTTCTGGAATTGGGCTTCATCCTGCAACTCACAAGTTGTTGTACAAACACTGCCATTTATGCTGTGACACAGACTCACTTCAGGCAGCAGCTAATAAATCTGCTGAAATATCCCTTTACTTCAATTCTTCAACTCATTTGATCCTGAGAGGAAACTACAACTACCTCAATCTTCCTATTGGACTTTCAAACTATAAATAACAAACAGCCTCACAGAGACAGAGAGAGTGACAGTTAAAGAGAGAGAGAGGGCAGTGAGAGCAAAAGTGAGAATGATAGAGAGACGGAGATTGACAGAGAGGGGGAAGGGCATAAATACATGGAGCGTGACAGATTTTGAAAGAGTTTCTAACAGATACAGTGAAAGAAAAAGAGAGAGCGAGAGAGGGAGAGACAGAGAGAGATAGACAGAAAGGACAGAGACAGATAGGGACTCCCACAGAGCGAGAAAAACAGGGACAGAGAATGGTGGAAATGGGGAGGGAGATGGACAGGGAATGAGAAAGGGAGACAGAGGGAGATAGATAGGAAGATGTAGTGAGAGAGGGAGACTAAGACGGAAAGGGAGACAGAAAGGGAGGCAGAGAGAAACAGAGACAGAGACAGAGAGCGTCAGTGAATTTGAAACAGTGAGACTGAATGAGTACAATGGACACAGCAAGAGCAAAAGACAGAGCGAGGTAGAGAGAGAGAAAGACAGAGAAATAAGAAAAGGGGGACAGAGAAGGAGAGTGAGACTGAGAGGGGGGAGGAGACACAGAAGAAGAGTGGAGAGAGAAGGTGAGTGAGGGAGATGCAGAGGGACAGTAAGAGACACAGAGAAACAGGCAGAGAGAGAGAGACAGAGAGACAGGGGGATACAGAGAGAGGGATGCACAGAGAGACAGAGAGAGAGACATACTTAATGACTTTAACGATAACCATCAGGTGGAGTTATTGGAATATGAGCTCCCTGATTGAGACAGTTCATGCTGTCCAATCCGGGAGCCCTGCAGACGTATATAATATGGTGTGTCTGGGTTACCGGAACTCAGAGTGTGTACACTCTGGGTGTGGATGTGATGGACTGGTGGTTTTATCACTCGACTATTAATATAGAAACTCAGCTCATGTTCTGGGCACCTGGGTTCGAATCCCGTCACAGCAGATGGTGGAATTTGAATAAATATATCTGGAATTCAGAATCAGCTGGTGACCATAAAAGCATTGTCGATTTTCGGAAAAACACACCTGGTTCACCAATGTCCCAGGGAAGGAAATCTGTCGTCCTTATGTGGTCAGGACTAAATGCGACACAAAGTGGTTGACACGTAATTGCCCTCTGAACATGGGCAGCTGGGGATGGGCAATAAATGCTGGGTGACCAGCGACACCCAAGTCCCAAGAGTGAATACAAATACTTTGTACTGGGAAATTTTAAACAAACGGTAAACTGTTTCTCACAGCTGGATAAATACCCAATCCCTCTGATTGACGACTGAGCTTCAAAGCTGGCAGGAGGATCCTTGTTTCCAATTATGAACATATTCACGTGCACTTATACTGACAGCTAGATGAGGTTTCCCAGCGATATTCAACCATTCATACTCAGAGGAAGTTTAACATTTATAAAGTGTCAAATGTAGGCTTACATTAACACTGCAATGAAGTTACTGTGAAAATCGCTTAGTCCTCGCACTCTGGTGCCTGTTCGGATAACACTGAGGGAGAATTTAACGTGGCCAATGCACCGAACCAGCATGTCTTTCAGACTGTGGGAGGAACCCGGAGAAACCAGAGGAAACCCACGAAGATACGGTGAGAATGTGCAGACTCCGCACAGTGACCCAAGCCAGGAATTGAACCCAGGTCTCTGGCGTTATGAGGCAGCAGCGCTAACCACTGTGACACCTCGTCTACGGTGATAGTTTGGGCAAAGTAGTTCCAGAAACACCTGCATGGCGGGGCAGCCCATAACATTGGCCCATATCCAGCTGTGGGCTTTGTTACTGTCCGCCTCCCATTATCAATTGGAACACCCTCAGGAGGTCGAGTCACTGACGCCAATGCCTTGAGTTGGCTACGATTAACAGACACTTGTCGTACCCACAATGGAAGAGATGGTAATCATGAACCTTTTCAAAACTCTCCCAGTGGCTGCCAATAATATTCGGCTGTGGAGGCAAAATTATCCATTCCTGAATGAATTGAAGCAGCGAGTGCTGATGGGGGAATCCAAAAGGCCGTTACAGCCTGAATTGCACCCATATTGGAATGGCAGAGAGCAGCTGACTGTGGAAGATGGCACACGCCTATGGGGTTCAAGAGTGTCATCCTGAGCCAGGATGACATCCCATGGTGAACTTTACCATGGCCACCCAGGAGTGGCAAACTGAAGATCCTCTAAGTTGCATTGTTGGTGGCCAGGTATGGGGACGGATATTTGCCCGTGGGTCAGTGTTGGCAATATCAACAAGGGCAGAACTATCACCAGTCACTACACTTCACACTTGGGAATGGCCAGGACGGCCATAGACGTGGCTGCACATGGACAGTGCCGGTCCGTTCATGGGGTCTATGTTCCTGGTAATGGTAGATGCTGATTCAAAATAGATGGCCGTACACAGGGTGAGTTACTCAAACACAAGGACAAGAGTGGAGAAACTTCACACCTCTTTCTTGACACCCGGGATCCCGGAAATGTTAGTTTCTGAAAATGGACCGCCCTTCATCAGCCAGAAATTTGTGCATTAGATGAAGTTGATCAGAAATTAGCACGTTAGGACAGTGTCATATTACCCATCATCCAACGGCCTGGCAGAAAGAGCGGCCCAAACAGTAAAAGCAGGTTCAAAAAAACATCCCACAGCCTCCTTGCACGCCAAACCATCCAGATTCATCTTCAATTACAGGACAACACCCCCCAAACCACCCCCCCTCCCCCCCACCCCCGCCCAACCCCGACCCCCCCCCCCCCACCCCCAACCACCCATTCAACTACCAGAACAGACCCAGCAGAGTTGGTCATGAGAAGATGACTCCGCCCAGGGTTGAGTCTGATATTCCCAAGGGTGGGAGGTTCGCAAGGCATCAAGACACCCAGTGTTGATCCCACCAGCCGGGACAGGCACCTAAAGGCAGGTGATAGATTATTGGTAAAGAATCATGGCAATGGATCCGCGTGGTTATGAGGCACGGTCGAGTCTGGAACAGGGCCAGTTTCCTCTCGAGTCCGCTTGGGAGATACCATCTTATGGGATTGCTTCAATCATCTGCAAGCCATGAAGCCCCAAGCCGTGCAGGAAAAATCAATTCCCAGCACACCTGGAACTTTGGAAAGAATTCCAGGCACTCCGGCTCCTGTTCTCCATCTCCGCCAGTGGGAACCTCGGAGTCTGAAATGGACACAGTGGGTTTAGCCTCTCGATCACATTGTCACCCGATAAAGGGAACTCGGGCCACACGCTCATGGTGGAAGAGGCGAGCTCCGGTCTGCTGAACCCCACTCACTTCCGAGGCTGAGCAGCAGGAACCGGACCCAGCATTGAAACTCCAAAATAGGCTTCCAAGGTGGTCGGCCCTCGGCGGTTACTCAGACCTAGAGGGGGAGGGGGTGCAATGACTTCAATCAGGTTCATGAGTTGGAAATGGGCAAATATAAGCTACCGAACTGAGGCCTGTGAAATGTGCCCACTCAGGGAGCTCCACAGAGTGCAAGCTGCAGAGAGTGAAGCACTGAGAGTTGGGGTAAGTGTGGGAGTTTAGGGAAGTGGGTGGAGAGGTATTGCTGTGTCTTGTGTCCCTTACTGCCCGGTCCCTTACGACCAGGTCCAGTGCGGGTCGGTGTCGACCAGACATTACAGTTCAGAAAGTGACATGGGACCAACGGAAGCAGCGGTAAGGTGAGTAAGGCCTTGGAAGGAACACTCAGGGAATTTTCTGAGCAGCTCCTGCTGACGTGATAGCTTCAGGAAGGGCTCCCAATATTGTTAATGTTCTGGGGACCCGTGTTCGAATCCGGTCACAGCAGCTGGTCGAATTTGAATTCACTAAAAATATCTGGAGTCAAAAATCTACTGATGACTATAAAACCATTCTCTATTGTTGGAAAACCCCATCTGGTTCACTAACGTCGTTTAGGGAAGGAAACCTGCCGTCCTTATCAGGTCTGGCCTACATGTGGCTCCAGAGCCACAGCAATGTGTTTAACTCTCAACTGCTCTCCAAGGTCAACTCGGGACAGGCAGTAAATGCTGGTCAGCCAGGGACGCCCATGTCCTTCGAATGATTAAACAAACAGGTTTGTGACACTGGCTCCCTGTGCGGACGTGGGCGGGAGCTCCAAGGAGGCTGAGCAACTGAACAATAGCACGGGGGTTCAGGGAACCATTCAAGAGGGAGGAGAAAAGGGAAATCTAGTTATAAATGGGGATAGTTCGTCAGGGGAATAGACACTTTTCTCTGTGGCCAGGATTGAGAGTCCCGAAGGCTGTGTTGCCTGAATGGTGCTCCGGTTCGGGACATCTCATCTGGGCTGCTGGGAAACATGGAGCTGGAGGGGATAGATTCAGTTACTGTGGTCCACGTTTTTGAATTTACTGCAGATTAAATCTGAAATTGGAGTCACAATTATAGGACCCGAATGGATTCAGTGTATTCCCAGAGTTAAAGATGGTAACTATATCCCAGGAGAGAGTGGAACAGTCCGGAGAGACACTCTAACATTTGGAATTGAATCATTGAAAGGTCACAGACAGGTGAAAGATAACGCTGAGGCAACATGGGATCTTGAGAGTTATGTTTTAGATGACAATACCTTTGGTGGGTAACATAGCCTCGAATGTTACAAATTAATTAATGTGATCAGCATTGTCCATTCTTTGATTGGCAGCAATTCAATCTCAGAAATAAATATATTCCACAACCTCAATCAATGTCGTCACGTGTTTGTTAATGCCCACTGAACAGCTTCCTATACCACAGTGCCACGGTCAGTCAGATCATGTGTGTCCAACTGACGCACATGTTAGACCGCTTATCGGCTCTGGAGCGGCGGATGAATTCAGTTTGGAGCATCCACGATGCTGAGAAAGCCGTGGATATCATGCTCAGTGAGTTGGTCACAACGCAGGTAACAGTTACTGAGGGAGATAGAGAATGGGTGACCACCAGACAGAGGAAGAGTCGGAAGGCAGTGTAGGGGTCCCCTGCAATCATCTCCCTCCAAAACAGATACACCATTTTGGATACTGTTGGGGGAGATGGCTCACCAGGGGAAGGTGGCAGCAGCCAGGTTCATGGCACCGTGGCTGGCTCTGCTGGACAGGAGGGCAGGAAAAAGAGTGGCAGAGCTATAGTGATAGGGGACTCAATTGTAAGGGGAATAGACAGGTGATTCTGTGGATGCAAACAAGACTCCAGGATGGTATGTTGACTCCCTGGTGCAAGGGTCAAGGGTGTCTCGGAGCAGCTGCAGGACATTCTGGAGGGGGAGGGTGAACAACCAGCTGTCTTGGGGCATATAGGCACCAACACTATAGGTAAAAAATGGGATGAAGTCCTACAAGCTGAATTTAAGGAGTTAGGAGTTAAACTAAAATGTAAGACCTCAAAGGTAGTAATCTCAGGATTACTGCCAGTGCCACGTGTTAGTCAGAGTAGGAATGTCAGGATCGCCAAGGTGAATACGTGGCTTGAGAGATGGTGCAAGATGGAGAGATTCAAATTCCTGGGACATTGGAACCGGTTCTGAAGGAGATGGGACCAGTGGAGAGTGACAGTTGGTGTCTCAGTGTGGGAGTGCTGCTCGGGCTGCAGTGGAGAGTGACAGTTGGTGTCTCAGTGAGGGAGTGCTGCTCGGGCTGCAGTAGAGTGTGACAGTTGGTGTCTCAGTGAGGGAGTGCTGCTCGGGCTGCAGTGGAGAGTGACAGTTGGTGTCTCAGTGAGGGAGTGCTGCTCGGGCTGCAGTAGAGAGTGACAGTTGGTGTCTCAGTGAGGGAGTGCTGCTCGGGCTGCAGTAGAGTGTGACAGTTGGTGTCTCACTGAGGGAGTGCTGCTCGGGCTGCAGTAGAGAGTGACAGTTGGTGTCTCAGTGAGGGAGTGCTGCTCGGGCTGCAGTAGAGTGTGACAGTTGGTGTCTCACTGAGGGAGTGTTGCTCGGGCTGCAGTAGAGAGTGACAGTTGGTGTCTCAGTGAGGGAGTGCTGCTCGGGCTGCAGTAGAGAGTGACAGTTGGTGTCTCAGTGAGGGAGTGCTGCTCGGGCTGCAGTAGAGTGTGACAGTTGGTGTCTCAGTGAGGGAGTGCTGCTCGGGCTGCAGTAGAGTGTGACAGTTGGTGTCTCACTGAGGGAGTGCTGCTCGGGCTGCAGTAGAGAGTGACAGTTGGTGTCTCAGTGAGGGAGTGCTGCTCGGGCTGCAGTAGAGTGTGACAGTTGGTGTCTCACTGAGGGAGTGTTGCTCGGGCTGCAGTAGAGAGTGACAGTTGGTGTCTCAGTGAGGGAGTGCTGCTCGGGCTGCAGTAGAGTGTGACAGTTGGTGTCTCACTGAGGGAGTGTTGCTCGGGCTGCAGTGGAGAGTGACAGTTGGGGAAGTGTGGGGAAGTTTTTTGTTTTCTTTTTTTCTTGCTGGTAATGGCTTCAGGGATGGCAGTTCAGGCAGTATGCTGCATCTCCTGTGGGATGTATGTGGTGAGGAAATCCAGTAGTGTTTCAGGAGATTTTAGTTGTAAGAAGTGCATTAGATTGCAGCTTCTGGAGGAGCGTGTAAAGGAGCTGGAGGGGGAGGTAGAGGAACTCCGCATAATTCGGGAGGCGGAGGTGGAAGTTGATAGGAGTTATAGAGAAATAGTAACTCCTAGAAATGAGGCTTGGGTCAATGCCAGGAGGAGGGGTAAGAAGCAATCGGGAAGACAATCCCCTGGGGCGGTTCCCCTCCATAATAGGTTTTCGGTGCTGGAGGCTACAGTTGAGGAGGAATCAACTGAGCATAGAGAGCAGATCTCTGGGGGTGAGCCGAGTGAGAAAGCTCAGGTGGTTAGGGGCTGTAAAAGACTGGGCCTTGTGATTGGGGACTCCACAATTAAGGAGACAGATAGGAGGGTCGGAACTAAAGGTAGGGACTCAGGGTTGGTGTGTTGCCTACCAGGGGCTGGGGTCCGGGATGTGTCTGACAGGGTATTCAGGACTCTTAGGGGGGAGGGAGATAAACCACAAGTTATTGTACATGTGGGGACACACGACATAGGGAGGATAGGGGAAGGGGATATTAGGCAGGGATTTATGGAGTTGGGGTGGAAACTAAAGGCCAAGACTGACAGAGTGGTTATCTCTGGACTCTTGCCTGTACCACGGGATAGTTTAGAGAGGAATAGGGAGAGGGAAGGTTTGAATTCATGGCTGAGGGGATGGTGCAGGAGGGAGGGGTTCAGGTACTTAAGCAATTGGGGCTCGTACTGGGGAAGGTGTGACCTCTATGAGAAGGATGGTCTACACCTTAATCAGAAGGGGACCAATATCCTGGGGGGTAAATTTGCTAAGGCCATGCAGGGAGGTTTAAACTGATTCGGGGGGGGGGGAGGGATCCTGAGTAGTGGGGCTGAAAGTGAGGGATGCATGGATGGGGACTGCAATGCACGGCATTGCAGAGGTGGGGTGGAGCAGGGTTTGAAATGTGTATACTTCAATGCCAGGAGTATTCGCAATAAAGTGGGTGAACTTGCAGCGTGGATCAGTACCTGGGACTTCGATGTTGTGGCTATTTCAGAGACATGGATAGAGCAGGGGCAGGAATGGATGCTGCAGGTCCCGGGGTTCAAATGTTTTAGTCGAAGTAGGGAAGGAGGTAGAAGAGGGGGAGGGGTAGCATTATTGGTCAGAGATTGTATCACAGTGTCAGAGAGGAGGTTTGATGAGGACTTATCTGTTGAGGTAGTATGGGCGGAGATTAGAAATAGGAGAGGAGAGGTCACCCTGTTGGGAGTCTTTTATAGACCTCCTAAAAGTTCTAGAGAGGTTGAGGAAAGGATTGCGGAGTCAATCCTGCTTAGGAGTGAAAGTAATAGGGCAATTGTTATGGGGGATTTTAACTTGACTAATATTGACTGGAATTGTTATAGCTCTAGCTCGTTAGAGGGGTCAGTTTTTGTTCAAAGCGTGCAGGAAGGTTTTTTGACTCAGTATGTAGACAGGCCAACTAGAGGTGAGGCTATATTGGATCTGGTGCTGGGAAATGAGCCAGACCAGGTGCTAGACTTGGAAGTTGGTGTGCATTTTGGTGATAGTGACCACAATTCGGTTACGTTCACCTTAGTGATGGAAAGGGATAGGCATGAACCTCGGGCCAATGGTTTTAGCTGGGGGAAGGGTAATTATGAGGCTATTAGGAGAGAATTAGGAAACATAGGTTGGACTAGGAGATTACAGGGACTGGGAACGTCCGACATGTGGAGTTTTTTCAAGGAGCAGCTACTGCGAGTCTGTGATAGGTATGTCCCTGTCAGGCAAGGAGGAATTGGTAGGGCTAGGGAACCGTGGTGCACCAAAAAAGTTTCTTTGTTGGTTAAAAAGAAAAAGGAGGCTTATGTTCGGATGAGACGTGAGCACTCGGGTAGTGCACTAGAAAGCTTTAGATTGGCTAAGAGGGAGTTGAAGAGCGAGCTTAGAAGGGCTAAAAGGGGACATGAGAAGACTTTGGCGGATAGGGTTAAAGAGAATCCTAAGGCGTTCTATAGGTATGTCAAGAACAGAAGGTTGGTTAGGGCAAGTTTAGGGCCAGTTATAGATGGCAGAGGGAAGTTATGTGTGGAACCGGAGGAGATTGGTGAAGCATTGAACCAATATTTCTCTTCGGTGTTCACGCAAGGGGACATGAATATAGCTGAGGAGGACACTGGGTTGCAAGGGAGTAGAATAGACAGTATTACAGTTGATAAGGAGGATGTGCAGGATATTCTGGAGGGTCTGAAAATAGATAAATCCCCTGGTCCGGATGGGATTTATCCAAGGATTCTCTGGGAGGCAAGAGAAGTGATTGCAGAGCCTCTGGCTCTGATCTTCAGGTCGTCGTTGGCCTCTGGTATAGTACCAGAAGATTGGAGGTTAGCGAATGTTGTCCCATT
This sequence comes from Mustelus asterias, assembly GCF_964213995.1. Taxonomy (NCBI): domain Eukaryota; kingdom Metazoa; phylum Chordata; class Chondrichthyes; order Carcharhiniformes; family Triakidae; genus Mustelus; species Mustelus asterias. Next base: position 228,249 of record NW_027590513.1, read on the forward strand.
GTTTAAGAAGGGGAACAGAGACTTCCCCGGGAATTATAGACCGGTGAGTCTCACTTCTGTTGTCGGCAAGATGTTGGAAAAAATTATAAGGGATAGGATTTATAGTTATTTGGAGAGTAATGAATTGATAGGTGATAGTCAGCATGGTTTTGTGGCAGGTAGGTCGTGCCTTACTAACCTTATTGAGTTTTTTGAGAAAGTGACCAAGGAGGTGGATGGGGGCAAGGCAGTGGACGTGGTATATATGGATTTTAGTAAGGCGTTTGATAAGGTTCACCATGGTAGGCTTCTGCAGAAAATGCAGATGTATGGGATTGGGGGTGATCTAGGAAATTGGATCAGGAATTGGCTAGCGGATAGGAAACAGAGGGTGGTGGTTGATAGTAAATATTCATCATGGAGTGCGGTTACAAGTGGTGTACCTCAGGGATCTGTTTTGGGGCCACTGCTGTTTGTAATATTTATTAATGATCTGGATGAGGGTATAGTTGGGTGGATTAGCAAATTTGCTGATGACACCAAAGTCGGTGGTGTGGTAGACAGTGAGGAAGGGTGTCGTAGTTTGCAGGAAGACTTAGACAGGTTGCAAAGTTGGGCCGAGAGGTGGCGGATGGAGTTTAATGCGGAGAAGTGTGAGGTAATTCACTTTGGTAGGAATAACAGATGTGTTGAGTATAGGGCTAACGGGAGGACTTTGAATAGTGTGGAGGAGCAGAGGGATCTAGGTGTATGTGTGCATAGATCCCTGAAAGTTGGGAATCAAGTAGATAAGGTTGTTAAGAAGGCATATGGTGTCTTGGCGTTTATTGGTAGGGGGATTGAATTTAGGAGTCGTAGCGTTATGTTGCAACTGTACACAACTCTGGTGCGGCCGCACTTGGAGTACTGTGTGCAGTTCTGGTCCCCACATTACAGGAAGGATGTGGAGGCTTTGGAGAGGGTGCAGAGGAGGTTTACCAGGATGTTGCCTGGTATGGAGGGGAGATCCTATGAGGAGAGGCTGAGGGATTTGGGATTGTTTTCGCTGGAAAGGCGGCGGCTAAGAGGGGATCTTATTGAAACATATAAGATGATTAGAGGTTTAGATAGGGTGGATAGTGATAGCCTTTTTCCTCTGATGGAGAAATCCAGCACGAGGGGGCATGGCTTTAAATTGAGGGGGGGTAGTTATAGAACCGATGTCAGGGGTAGGTTCTTTACCCAGAGGGTGGTGAGGGATTGGAATGCCCTGCCAGCATCAGTAGTAAATGCGCCTAGTTTGGGGGCGTTTAAGAGATCCGTAGATAGGTTCATGGACGAAAAGAAATTGGTTTAGGTTGGAGGGTCACAGTTTTTTTTTAACTGGTCGGTGCAACATCGTGGGCCGAAGGGCCTGTTCTGCGCTGTAATGTTCTATGTTCTATGTTCTATGTTCTAGTACAAAACAGACGGTCTGCACCTGGGCAGGACTGGAACCAATGTCCTGAGGGGAGTGTTTGCGAGTGCTGTTGGGGAGGGGTTTAAATTAATGTGGCGCGGGGATGGGGACCGATGCAGGAAGTCAGAGGGAAGTAAAGTGGGGACAGAAACTAAAGGCAGCAAAAGGAAAAGTGGAAGACAGAAAAACCGAAGACAAAAATCAAAAAGGGCCAGAGTACAGAGTACAGAGACTGTGGAGAACTCAGTGAATGGGTCCAGTAAAGGGCCAGAGTACAGAGTACAGAGACTGTGGAGAACTCAGTGAATGGGTCCAGTAAAGGGCCAGAGTACAGAGTACTGTGGAGAACTCAGTGAATGCCTCCAGTAAAGGGCCAGAGTACAGAGTACTGTGGAGAACTCAGTGAATGCCTTCAGTAAAGGGCCAGAGTACAGAGTACTGTGGTAAACCACTGTTAGCTTATTGCCTGTGTGTGTGTGACATGCCTGGGCATGCCCCTGCCGACCCTGCCTGGGACTCCTCCCCCCCTGGTCCAGGTACAAAGGTGACTGCTCCCCACCCCCTGCCTCAGTCTCCCGACCAATTCATCAGCATGGGTGCGCTCCAAGTCTTTTGCGAATAAAAGCCTATTTGTTCTTGCATACAAACTAGTCTTTGCTTGATTGATTGTGCATCAATTTTATGAGCAAAAGTTTTGGGATGGAGCAGATACTAAAACCCGATAGACTCGAATTCGATCCTCAAGCTGTAGGAGTCTCTAACAGCTTCGATCACTGGCTGCACTGTTTCAAAACTTTCCTCACCGCCTCTGCCTCCATCGTCCGGCCCGAAACCGACAAGCTCCACGTGCTCCACGCCCGGGTAAGCGATCAAGTATTCTCGATGATTAGAGACGCTGAAACTTACAACGATGCGAACGAACTTTTAAAAGGCCAGTAGAACAAACAGTCTAATGAAATCAATGCCAGACATATTCTGGCTACTCGCAGACAACAGCCGGGAGATTCAGGCGATCAATTCCTGTGTGCGTTGCGAGCACTTGGCAGGGCCTGCAACTGCAAGGCCGTAACAGCCACCCAAAACACTGAGGACTGAATCAGAGATGCCTATGTCACGGGTATCAGGTCAAACTATATCCAACACCGACTGCTGGAACAGGGTGGGCTGGACCTACAATGGACTGTGGCGCTTCCCGACTCATTAGAGGTGGCCTTCCATAATCTCGAGGCCTACACCCCCGAACACGGGGGCGCATCGTGGACACCGCGGTCGCCGCCACCTCTGTGCTCGGGAGGGCCACAGGCCTACGGCACGCCACGTCCCACCAATGACTCAACCGCTGCGGCTGTCTCCGGAGGCCCGAAGGGCTACTTCTGCGGCCTGGGGAAGCACCCCCGACAATGCTGCCCGACGAAGGATGCGATCTACTCCGGGTGTGGAAAGAAGGGCCATTACGTGAAGGTATGCAGGGCAAAATCGATCTCCAAGCCCAGTAGCGCTGCGTGCGACCCGCGGGGGCCGCCATCTTGGACGCCATCAGCCGCGTGGGGGGCCATGCGGGCCGCCATCTTGGATGCCATCAGCCGTGTGTGAGCCGGGCGTGCCGCCATCTTGGGCGCCATCAGCCGCGTCGCAAAATAAACGGTGGCTTCGGTTACGCTGGACCAATCCAGGCCTCACCAACTCGCCAGGTCCATGATGGACATCGAGGTAAATGGTTGATGCGCGATTAATCCACTCAGGAGGCGAGATCGTACCCGGGAATAAGGCTTTTATTCGCAACAAGAATAGAGCACACTGCTTAACAATACAATCCCAGACTAAGAGCCACTTGGAAGTAGCAGTGACCTTTATTCTCCTATAAGAAGGCGGAGCCAACCGGAGTGTACCACAGAACAATGCTAACAGGTGGAACACCCCAACCCTAACCCCAACAGTAACAAGAGTAACATATGTACAAGTACCCATAGTGGTAACCATCTATGGTTCAGTACCCATAGTGGTTCACCACAATGGTCGCATTACAAACTGTTTATTTGACTGTGGGAGTACGGAGAGCTTTATTCACCCCAACACAGAGAGTCGCTACGCCCTTTCACTACTGCCAGTGAAGCAAAAGATCTCCATGGCTTCAAAGTCCCAAACGGTGGATGTCCTCAGGTACTGCGTGGCGGCCCTGACTGTACGGGGCACAGTGTACAAATGTACCCCCCTGCTGACCACTATATGGGGGCTGCTATTTAAATATTCAATCAACAGGATCCCGAATTCCTAGCGGTTGATGTTGATTTGGCTAATTCCCTGTTTACCCATAAATGTCAGTACTGTAATTGGGATATCAAAAATAAATTTAATAACACATATAATTAACAGACATAAAACAGTGAGCTCTGATCTATAACCGTTGGTGCACATATGGGGAAACTCATCCTCTTTAACACATTTGTAGATACTGATCCAGTTGGAATGTATAGTCCCCACCAGTTACTCACGACACCCACACACAGTCCAGGAGAGACACACATGTGGAAGATGATGCCGCAGGAGGCAGAGGTGCCGCGAGCTATCCGTGCAGCAATGTAGGTCGAGTGCACTGAATGCTGTCCTCCTCGGCAGTAATGAAAAGAACAGGCAGGGGAACGCCTGGCTGCCTCTCCCTCCAAACCGAATTCTCCCTGCCTGGAAAAAGCTCTCTGCCTCTTCAGCTCTCTCTCTCTCCAGCTCTCTGCATCTTCACTTCCTGGCACCTTTTATTTTTCCTCCCCCCGCCCCCAGAGCAATCCCATTGGCCCAGCCCACATCACTCAACCAACAGCATCCTGTTCACAGCACCCGCCCGGCAAACAGGACACTGAAGCCCACCAGGGACAAAGAACACTGGTAACTGTCTTCCCCACAAATTTTCCTCAGTCCCTTACATTCTCCCCCCACCAAAAATACAGCATGCCCCCTTGCTGAAGTACACTACATAGGACCCAGTTAACCAATTACACCACGTACCTTATAGTGTGATGACTGGTATAATAGTGGGTGAAAAGAGTGGTACCTTATTTATACATGACGAGCACTGAGCAAAGGAGTTACACCACCATGTATGACAACTATTGCAGTGTTCAGGAAAATGCATAGTGGGTGGTGTAGCTGAGTGAACACTTGTATGTCCTACTACTACAGACTTTGCACACGGCTCTCCCAGCTTTGTATAATGGAAACGGTCTGCTGGCTTTCTCTCTCTCTGTGATCTCCTTATCTCTGGTTCTGGATTGGCTATGTTAGATGTGCCTGCAGTGTAAGTGCCCTCAACAGAACTGTCTGATTCTACTTCCCTTTGCTCAGTTACTACCTCTTCTATCACAACAGGTAGCCCTTCTGAAGATTCTGAGCTCGCTGCGACTTCTTTCACTTCTGTAGCATTTGTGGGGGGATTGGACCCTGTAGGCATGGCATCCTGTTCCGGTTGTTCACAGATTCCCTCCGGATTGCCAATGATCAAGTCCTCTGGGTAATGTCCATACTCTGACTCTGAGTCTGAAGAGTTTTGATCTCCCAGGGGCACATCAGCTGCGGAGTCATCTTTGTGAACCTCAGGAGTTTGATTCCTTTCTTTTGCTTTTCTGTGCCTGAGGGCTCTTGGAGGGGGAATAGGCTTTGAGTCAACCTCAGTGCTCAATTGGACCTCTTGTCCCAGGGGCAAAACATGATTTCGGTGCATGACCTTAAAGTGTCCCGAACCATCTGCAGGCTTTAGACGATAAACAGGAAGATCAGACATTTGACTCCCAACCACATAAGGATTTGCACTCCACCGATCAGCAAGCTTCTGTTTCCCTTTCAGGCCAAGGTTTCGAATGAGGACTCTATCCCCAGGCTTCCAGCAATGGTAGCGCACTCTCTGGTCATACCTCTCCTTGTTACTTTGGTTCATTTTAGCGGAAGTGGCTTGGGCCAACTGATAGGCTGCTTGCAGCTCTTTCTTCATCTTAGACACATACTGCAAGTGGGAAGTTGTTGAGGTCCCATCCACTGACACGCCAAAGCAAACGTCCACAGGAAGTCTGGCTTCCCTCCTGAACATTAAAAAGTAGGGTGAATACCCGGTAGCTTCATTTGGGGTGCAGTTGTACGCGTGGACCAGATGTTCAATGTGCTGACTCCATTTGGACTTTTGACTGGGCTCAAGAGTTCTTAGCATGTTCAACAGGGTTCTATTGAACCTCTCTGGTTGAGGGTCACCTTGTGGGTGGTATGGTGAAGTTCTTGATTTCCTCACACCCAACATGGTCAACATCTCTCTCACCAACTGGCTTTCAAAATCCCGACCCTGGTCTGAATGTATGCGAGTTGGTAGGCCGTAGTGAATGAAGTATTTCTCCCATAGAGTTCTGGCAACCGTTATGGCTCTCTGATCCTTGGTTGGGAATGCTTGTGCATACCGAGTGAAGTGGTCAGTGACTACCAACACATTGCACACATTGCGGGAATCAGGTTCTATGGAGAGAAAGTCAATGCATACAAGATCCATAGGGCCTGAACTTTGGATGTGGGAAAGTGGTGCTGCTCTCTGTGGCAGAGTCTTTCTCTTAATGCAGCGTTCACATGTCTTGCAGTATGTCTCTACGTCTAGCTTCATGCGGGGCCAGAAGAATCTGTCGCAGACGAGTGCATAGGTCTTGTCAAATCCCAGATGTCCATTGTTGTCATGCAGTGACTTCAGAATCATACGGTGGAACTGCTTGGGGAGCACAAGCTGTCGCCGTAAGCGTAGGTCAGACTGTTTGACTGTCCTGTAAAGCAGACCCTGCTCGATTGACCACTTCCCCCACTCTCGTTTCAGAAGTGTAAGATCAGGATGGTTTGTCTGTATTTGACTTGCCGGTGCCTTCTGATTGACAACTAGCCATATTTCTCCTATACACGGGTCGCTTTTCTGAGCAACTTGAAGCTCTGCTGGACTGAAAGTGGGCAGCTGATCAGCTACTACTGCAACGGTATGACAGAAAGCCTTGGGAACTGCAGACACATGAGCCCCTATTTGTTCGATCACACATGGATAGGAGTGTCCTGCTCGTGTGCTACTCGACACAGCCTGACAGAGCGCCCGCACTCCTGGAACTGGGATTTCTTGCCATTCATCATCTGGTGTCATGCTGTCATGTAGACGTCGAGACAACGAGTCTGCGTCAAGGTTATGCCGGCCTGGTCTTTACTTAAGGCTAAAGTTGTAGGTGGACAGTGCTGAGAGCCAGCGATGACCAGTGGCATCCAGTTTAGCTGACGTTGTGACGTATGTCAGGGGATTGTTGTCCGTTCTGACTTGTACAGTAGCTCCGTAAAGATAGTCATGTAGCTTATCCACAATAGCCCACTTGAGAGCTAAAAACTTCAGATGGTGTGCTGGATAGTTTTTCTCAGATGGCGAGAGACTTCTGCTGATGAATGCAACTGGGCGTAGACCATCATCATGCTCTTGGTATCAGACACCACCTAGTCCGTCCAGGCTAGCATCCACGTGCAGAATGTAAGGTTTCTGTGGATCTGCGAACACCAATACAGGGGCTTTGGTGAGCCGGGTCTTGAGTCCTTGGAAAGCATGTTCGCATTGCTCACTCCACCGAGAGCCAAAGGGTTCAGAAGGCTTGAAGTAAGCCTTGTCAGGTGAGTTTGCAGTCTGACTCCCCTTGGAGCGGGGACGGGGAGGATATCCTTGAAGGAGTCTGTTGAGGGGACGGCAGAGTTTGGAGACGTCCTTGACAAAGCGGCGATAGTAGCCACAAAATCCAAGGAAGGATCTGAGCTCTGTCACCGTTTGGGGTCTTGGCCAGGAGACAACAGCCTCTACCTTGGATGGGTCCGTCGCTATTCCGTCCTACATGTCCAACATAGGTGACAGAAGTCCTGCCAAACTGGCACTTGTCAAGCGACAGCTTCAGACCTTCTTCTTGGAGCCGGTCAAGCACTGTGAGCAGCCGCTCCTCGTGTTCATCGAGGGTTCATCCAAACACAATGAGATCATCCAGGTTCACCAACACCTCCAGAAAGTTCATGCCGCCGACAGTATGTTCCATGACTCTCTGAAAAGTGGCCGGTGCTCCTGAAATTCCCTGAGGCATGCGTTCGAACTGATAAAAACCCAACGGGCAGATAAAAGCGGTCTTCTCCTTGTCAGCCTCACTCATGGGTATTTGATAGTACCCGCTCCTCAGGTCGAGGACTGTGAACCATTTACTCCCAGACAAGCAGTGAAGAGCGTCTTCTATCCTTGGGACAGTGTACTGGTCCGGTATTGTTCGAAGGTTAAGGGTTTGGTAGTCCACGCACATTCGTACCTTCCCTGACTTCTTGCGTACGACTACTATTGGCGATACGTAGGGACTACGCGATTCAGAGATGATGCCATGGCTTTGTAGTTCCTGTAGGTGCTGGCGCACATCCTCAAAGACAGCAGGCGACAAGCGACGTGACCTCTCTCGGAAGGGCCTTGCATCCTTCAGTCTTATTTCATGTCTGGTGCTTTTAGAACAACCTACATCCCACTCGTGCTGAGAGAAAACCTCGTTCCTCTCCATCATTCTCTCACAGAGACGCCTCCTTGCCTCCTCTGGCATAGGAGAGGCTCCAAAATCAAAAGAGGAAGGGGTCAGTTCGATTGCAGCTTTATCCGCACACTGTGCCCTCGGCAGAGGAACAGGGGCTACTGGAAAAATATGGGCTACTGAAGTCCCACGTTTCAAGGAGATTTCTCTGGATGACAGGTTCTTCACAGTCACAGTAATGCGTCTGCTGGAAACAACTGATGCAAGATGAACCTCAGGCCTCACCCACAACTCTTCAGGGGAAGAAGTGTCAATAGGCTGATCTATCAGTGCTAGCTGGTCTGTGAAATCACCAGGAAACTTTGGGAGGCCAGTGACTTTAAACACTTGTCCTGGTTGCAAGGTGATTGGCTTGTGCTGGGTAAACCACACAGTACCATGCTTGTCTACCCCTTCTGTTGTTTCAGACTGGGTGAGTGTCTCATAAGCTTCTCGGAGGACGGGGTGTATGGTCAAAGTACCCAAGAAGCGTTCTCCCGCCTGTTCTTTACAGGACTCCACCAACCCTCTCACCAGCCGGGTATTTGTCCCCACCAGCACGGCAATGTTGTTATCTTTCACAGGGTCAGGACATACTAAGGCCAAAGTGTCAACTGTCTGCGGCACTCCGGTTACAGCGGCAGTGAACTCGAGTTGTATGGACAGGTAGCCATCATATGGGTATTGGTGAGAGCTTAAACCCCATATTTCCAGGTCTTCAAGTGGCTGGAGAGTTTCAGGGAGGTGTCGTAGAAGTTGCGATACAAAATGGTTACTTGGGAGCCACTGTCAAGCAAAGCTCTTGCATAAACTCCTTCTATTTGCACAGGTACACCAGAGATGGGCCCCACTAATCCTGCAGGTAACTGTTTTGAGCCTTGCTTCGCTGGGGGTGGACAGTGGGTGGAACGCATTTCACACGGAACCAAGCACCGTTCCTTCACCTGGCTCCTGAGAAGTTTCCCTGTTGTCTGCTTGCTTTGATCAGCTTCTGATTCACTCTCCTCAGATCCTCGAGTTCTTTGCACTCTCTCCTTGTATGCCCATCTTGCCCACACCTGTAGCAAAAGATTCCTGCCGGCAGTGGGTTGGACATTTTCACTCGGGGCGACGCGTCCCCAACAGCAGCTTCTGGCGCTTGCTGTACGGACCCAGTCCTTGCTGTCGTACTTTCAGATGTAGGGGTAACTGGAACGGCGCTCAACAGTCTGGCCACCTGAGAAGTCAGTTCCCTGACCTCATTTCGTAGGCTGTTCAACTCAGACGTGACTGAGGACTGCGGTACACTGGCGGTGGCTGCGGTGGCAGTAGCTTTCACCCCTTCTCTGGCGCTAATCCAATTTTCTTCCTCTCTTACCTCCCGCATCAGCTGGAAGAAGGAAGGGGGTTTGTCCAGGGTGTGGCTCATCCTTACACGCAGAGCAACCATGTCTCGAGTGAGTGCACCCTTGACCAGCTGTTCCATCCGAGCTCGATTCATGTCTGCAGCCGTAATTCCTCCCTTAAGAAGAGCACGATGGAGAAGTTTGTCAAGGCGTTACAGAAAAGCAGAGAGGTTTTCTCCTTCATCCTGGTATGTGTGTCTGAACTTGGCCAAGATGTCGGCTCCACTCTCTGTGGTGCCATAAGCTGTGTCCAGAGCGGATAAATAATCGGTGGCCGTAGCAGTGGGAGTGCTAACTTTCAAAAATCGAATGATGTCAGCAGCAGGCCCTTTTAAACTCTCCACTATACGTTGTCTCTTGGCGGCGTCAGTGCATTGCCACTCATTGATCATCTGGGTAGCCTGCTCCATCCAGGCATCATATTCTTCCTCACCTGGGAGTACAAGTTTCAGTCCTGAAAACAGTCTCAGCTTTCTGTAGCTAGGCCCATCGGTTGACACTTGGTTGCACTTGTCCACCAGTTTGCCAATAGCAGTCACTAACTCCATGTTCACATCCACTTTGGGAGCTTGATTTTCTGATACTATGGCCTGAAAATCCTCCATTGACTTGCCTTCCTGTTGTAGTAGTAACAACAGCTTTGTATGGAAAGCGTCCTCTTCAGGAACAGCATCCTGTGTGTCCAAGCTTTCTAGCGTATGCACAGCCCATGGCCCAGCTTCTCCTTCAATACCTACATCTGGAGGTACAGTGTCAGGGGTTAAATCAATGCTAGTCTCCACTAGTATGAACAACTGTGTGCCAGTAGAATCCCCACGGCGACCACAAATCTTGGTGCGACCAAAGACTTTCACTGTGTTTAAGACCCCAGCAATGGTCTCCTCACTAGTATCTATTGGCACATTGCTCAGTAATATGCCACGGGAAAGACTGATATTCTTTTGGCGGCTCCAGTCAGCAGTCTGAGAAAAATCCATTGTCTTAAGTGAGCTACTAACACTGTAAAACTTTTCCTGTTGTAATTACAGGGTTAACTGTTACTGACTGACGAAAAGAGGAAAGAAAAAAAAATTTATTTGACCTCTCTGGTAAACAGGAATGATCCCAGCGGTGCCTCCAAAAATGTAACCCCCTGCTGACCACTATATGGGGCTACTATTCAAATATTCAATCAACAGGATCCCGAATTCTGAGCGGTTGATGTTGATTTGGCTAATTTACTGTTTACCCATAAATGTCAGTACTGTAATCGGAATATCAAAAATAAATTTAATAACACATAGAATTAACAGACATAAAACAGTGAGCTCTGATCTATAACCGTTGGGGCCCATCCGTTGGTGCACACATGGGGAAACTCATCCTCAGTAACACATTTGTAGATACTGTTCCAGTTGGATTGTATAGTCCCCACCAGTTACTCACGACACACACACACACACACACACACACAGTCCAGAAGAGACACACGTGTGGAAGATGATGCCGCAGGAGGCAGAGGTGCCGCAAGCCTTCTGAAAGTCTCAATAAACCACATCCACTGGTTCCCCTCAGTGAACTCTCCTGATTGCATCCTCAAAGAATTCCAATGGATTCTTCAAACAAGATTTCCCCTCTGTAAATCCATGCTGACTTTGTCTGATTTTCCCACTGCCTTCCAAATGCTGAGTTATGAAATCATTGATAAATCCTCCAGCTCCAACTTCCCCTGCGCTGACGATAGGTTCACTGGGATCAGTATATCTTATCACTGATCATGTGTCTGTAAAATGCTGACATGTAGATCAGTCACAGAGTAACAGCATAGAGCAGCTCACACACGGATTTAGACAACTACAAGCGTAATAGTCATTTAACAGGAACACCAATAGCTCCATGGATCAGGTGGGATATTTTCTTCACCATGTTTTTGAGGAAGAGAAGGTGTTACAGGCTAAGAGGCAGGATGAAGTAGATGTTCGGAGGGAGGATGTACTAGCAGTTTTGAATAAACTGAAGGTTGATAAGTGCCCTGGGCCTGATGAAATATATCCGAGGATTCTTTGGGAGGCAAGGGTTGAGATTGCAGAGCCTTTGGCTTTGATCTTTGGGTCCTCACTGTCCACGGGGATGGTGCCAGAGGACTGGAGAGTGGTGAATGTTGTTCCTCTGTTTAAGAAAGGGAACAGAAATGACCCTGGTAATTATAGGCCGGTTAGTCTTACTTCGGTGGTTGGTAAGTTGATGGTAAAGGTCCTTCGGGATGGGATTTACGACCATTTAGAAAGATGCGGATTAATCCGGGATAGTCAGCACAGATTCGTGAAGGTCAAGTCGTGCCTCACAAATTTGGTAGAATTTGTTGAGGAGGTAACTAAGTGTGTTGATGAAGGTAGGGCAGTTGATGTCATATTCATGAATTTTAGTAAGGCGTTTGATAAGATCCCCCATGGTCGGCTTATGATGAAAGTAAGGAGGTGTGGGATAGAGGGAAAGTTGGCCGATTGGATAGGTAACTGGCCATCTGATCGAAGACAAAGGGTGGTGGTGGACGGAGAATTTTTGGACTGGAGGCAGGTTGCTAGCGGAGTGCCAAAGGGATCAGTGCTTGGTCCTCTGCGATTTGTGATTTTTATCAATGACTTGGAGGAGGGGGCTGAAGGGTGGATCAGTAAATTTGCTGATGACACCAAGATTGGTGGAGCAGTGGATGAGGTGGAGGGCTGTTGTAGGCTGCAAAGAGACATAGGTAGGATGCAGAGCTGGGCTGAAAAATGGCAGATGGAGTTTAACCCTGATAAATGTGAGGTGATTCATTTTGGTAGGACAAATTTAAATGTGGATTACAGGGTCGAAGGTAGGATTCTGAAGACTGTGGAGGAACAGAGAGATCTTGGGGTCCATATCCACAGATCGCTGAAGGTTGCCACTCAAGTGGATAGAGCTGTGAAGAAGGCCTATAGAGTGTTAGCTTTTATTAACAGGGGGTTGGAGTTTAAGAGCCGTGGGGTTATGCTGCAACTGTACAGGACCTTGGCGAGACCACATTTGGAATATTGTGTGTAGTTCTGGTCACCTCACTATAAGAAGGATGTGGAAGCGCTGGAAAGAGTGCAAAGGAGATTTACCAGGATGCTGCCTGGTTTGGAGGGTAGATCTTATGAGGAAAGGTTGAGGGAGCTAGGGCTGTTCTCTCTGGAGCGGAGGAGGTTGAGGGGAGACTTAATAGAGGATTATAAAATGATGAAGGGGATAGATAGAGTGAACGTTCAAAGACTATTTCCTCAGGTGGATGGAGCTATTACAAGGGGGCATAACTATAGGGTTCATGGTGGGAGATATAGGAAGGATATCCGAGGTTGGTTCTTTACGCAGAGAGTGGTTGGGGTGTGGAATGGACTGCCTGCAGTGATAGTGGAGTCAGACACTTTCGGAACATTTAAGCGGTTATTGGATAGGCACATGGAGCACACCAGGATGATAGGGAGTGGGATAGCTTGATCTTGGTTTCAGAGAAAGCTCGGCACAACATCGTGGGCCGAAGGGCCTGTTCTGTGCTGCACTGTTCTAAGTTCTATTTGAAATTCCTGATACATTTTCAACGTGAAGTAATGTGTCCCTTCGCTCTGCAGGTAATCTCTGTGTTAACTCCGTGATGATTCATTCCCAAGGACATTCATATGTATCCTGTGGTATCGCCTCTGGGATACTGACATTGCAAAATCGCTCATCTTCGAGTTTCTTCAAATTAACAAACACGTGACGACATTGATTGAGGTTGTGGAATATATTTATTTCTGAGATTGAATTGCTGCCAATCAAAGAATGGACAATGCTGATCACATTAATTAATTTGTAACATTAGAGGCTGTGTTACCCACCAAAAGGATTGGCATCTAAAACACAACTCTCAAGATCCCACGTTGCCTCAGCGTTATCTTTCACCTGTCTGTGACCTTTCAATGATTCAATTCCAAATGTTAGAGTGTCTCTCCGGGCTGTTCCACTCTCTCCTGGGCTATAGTTACCCTCTTTATCTCTGGGAATACACTGAATCCATTCGGGTCCTATAATTGTGACTCCAATTTCAGGTTTAATCTGCAGTAAATTCAAAAACGTGGACCACAGTAACTGAATCTATCCCCTCCAGCTCCATGTTTCCCAGCAGCCCAGATGAGATGTCCCGAGCCGGAGCACCGGTCAGGCAACACAGCCTTCGGGACTCTCAATCCTGGCCACAGAGAAAAGTGTCTATTCCCCTGACGAACTATCCCCATTTATAACTAGATTTCCCTTTTCTCCTCCCTCTTGAATGGCTCCCTGAACCCCCGTGCTATTGTTCAGTTGCTGAGCCTCCTGGCAGCTCCCGCCCACGTCCGCACAGGGAGCCAGTGTCACAAACATGTTTGTTTAATCATTCGAAGGACATGGGCGTCCCTGGCTGACCAGCATTTACTGCCTGTCCCGAGTTGACCTTGGAGAGCAGTTGAGAGTTAAACACATTGCTGTGGCTCTGGAGCCACATGTAGGCCAGACCAGGTAAGGACGGCAGGTTTCCTTCCCGAAACGACGTTAGTGAACCAGATGGGGTTTTCCGACAATAGAGAATGGTTTTATAGTCATCAGTAGATTTTTGACTCCAGATACATTTTAGTGAATTCAAATTCGACCAGCTGCTGTGACCGGATTCGAACACGGGTCCCCAGAACATTAACAATATTGGGAGCCCTTCCTGAAGCTTTCACGTCAGCAGGAGCTGCTCAGAAAATTCCCTGAGTGTTCCTTCCAAGGCCTTACTCACCTTACCGCTGCTTCCGTTGGTCCCACGTCACTTTCTGAACTGTAATGTCTGGTCGACACCTACCCGCACTGGACCTGGTCGTAAGGGACCGGGCAGTAAGGGACACAAGACACAGCAATACCTCTCCACCCACTTCCCTAAACTCCCACACTTACCCCAACTCTCAGTGCTTCACTCTCTGCAGCTTGCACTCTGTGGAGCTCCCTGAGTGGGCACATTTCACAGGCCTCAGTTTGGTAGTTTATATTTGCCCGTGTCCAACTCATGAACCTGATTGAAGTCATTGCACCCCCTCCCCCTCTAGGTCTGAGTAACCGCCGAGGGCTGACCACTTTGGAAGCCTTTTTTGGAGTTTCAATGCTGAGTCCGGTTCCTGCTGCTCAGCCTCGGAAGTGAGTGGGGTTTAGCAGGCCGGAGCTCGCCTCTTCCACCATGAGCCTTGTGGCCCGAGTTCCCTTTATCGGGTGACAATGTGATCGAGAGGCTAAACCCACTGTGTCCATTTCAGACTCCGAGGTTCCCACTGGCGGAGATGGAGAACAGGAGCCGGAGTGCCTGGAATTCTTTCCAAAGTTCCCGGTCTGCTGGGAATTGATTGTTCAGGCACGGCTTGGGGCTTCATGGCTTGCAGATGATTGAAGCATTCCCACAGGATGGTATCTCCCAAGCGGACTCGATAGGAAACTGTCCCTGTTCCAGACTCGACCGTGCCTCATAACCACGCGGATCCATTGCCATGATTCTTTACCAATAACCTATCACCTGCCTTTAAGGTGCCTGTCCCGGCTGGTGGGATCAACACTGGGTGTCTTGATGCCTTGCGAACCTCCCACCCTTGGGAATATCAGACTCAACCCTGGGCGGAGTCATCTTCTCATGACCAACTCTGCTGGGGCTGTTCTGGTAGTTGAATGGGTGGCTGGGGGGAGTGGGGGGTTGGGGGGGGGGGGTGGGGGGGGGGGGGGGGGCAGGGGGAGGGGGTGGTTTGGGGGTGTTGTCCTGTAATTGAAGATGAATCTGAATGGTTTGGTGTACAAGGAGGCTGTGGGATGCTTTTTTGAACCTGCTTTTACTATTTGGGCCGCTCTTTCTGCCAGGCCATTGAATGATGGGTAATATGACACTGTCCTAATGTGTTAATTTCTGTTCAACTTCATCTAATGCACAAATTCCTGGCTGATGAAGGGCGGTCCATTTTCAGAAACTAACATTTCCGGGATCCCGGGTGTCAAGAAAGAGGTGTGAAGTTTCTCCACTCTTGTCCTTGTGTTTGAGTAACTCACCCTGTGTACGGCCATCCATTTTGAATCAGCATCTACCATTACCAGGAACATAGACCCCATGAACGGACCGGCACTGTCCATGTGCAGCCACGTCTATGGCCGTCCTGGCCATTCCCAAGTGTGAAGAGTAGTGACTGGTGATAGTTCTGCCCTTGTTGATATTGCCAACACTGACCCACGCGCAAATATCCGTCCCCATACCAGGCCACCAACAGGGCAACTTGGAGGATCTTCAGTTTGCCACTCCTGGGTGGCCATGGTAAAGTTCACCATGGGATGGTGACCCTGGCTCAGGATGACACTCTTGAACCCCATAGGCGTGTGCCATCTTCCACAGTCAGCTGCTCTCTGCCATTCCAATATGGGTGCAATTCAGGCTGTAATGGCCTTTTGGATTCCCCCATCAGCACTCGCTGCTTCAATTCATTCAGGAATGGGTAATTTTGCCTCCACAGCCGAATATTATTGGCAGCCACTGGGAGAGTTTTGAAAAGGTCCATGTATACCATCTCTTCCATTGTGGGTACGACAAGTGTCTGTTAATCGTAGCCAACTCAAGGCATTAGCGTCAGTGACTCAGCCTCCTGGATAATGGTAGGCGGACAGTAATAAAGCCCACAGCTGGATATGGGCCAATGTTATGGGCTGCCCCGCCATGCAGGTACTTCTGGAATTACTTTCCCCGAACTGTCACCATTGACGAGGTGTCACAGTGGTTAGCGCTGCTGCCTCATAACACCAGAGACCTGGGTTCAGTTCCTGGCTTGGGTCACTGTGCGGAGTCTGCACATTCTCACCGTATCTGCATGGGTTTACTCTGGTTACTCCGGTTTTCTCCCGCAGTCTGAAAGACATGCTGGTTAGATGCGTTGGCCATGCTCAATTCTCCCTCAGTGTACCCGGGCAGGCACCTGTGTGTGGCGACGAGGCGATTTTCACATTAACTTCATTGCAGTGTTAATGTAAGCCTACATTTGACACATTATAAATGTTAAACTTCCTCTGAGTATGAATGGTTGAATATCGCTGGGAAACCTCATCCAGCTGTCAGTATAAGTGCACGTGAATAAGTTCATAATCGGAAACAAGAATCCTCCTGCCAGCTTTGAAGCTCAGTCCTTAATCAGAGGGATTGGGTATTTATCCAGCTGTGAGAAACAGTTTACCGTTTGTTTAAAATTTCCCAGTACAAAGTATTTGTATTCACTCTTGGGACTTGGGTGTCGCTGGCCACCCAGCATTTATTGCCCATCCCTAGTTGCCCATGTTCAGAGGGCAATTAAGTGTCAACCACTTTGAGTCGCATTTAGTCCTGACCACAGAAGGACGACAGATTTCCTTCCCTGGGACATTGGTGAACCAGATGTTTTTTCCGAAAATCGGCAATGCTTTCATGGTCACCAGCTGATTCTGAATTCCAGATATATTGATTCAAATTCCACCATCTGCTGTGACGGGATTCGAACCCAGGTGCCCAGAACATGAGCTGAGTTTCTATATTAATAGTCGAGTGATAAAACCACCAGTCCATCACATCCACACCCAGAGTGTACACACCCTGAGTTCCGGTAACCTAGACACACCATATTATATACGTCTGCAGGGCTCCCGGATTGGACAGCATGAACTGTCTCAATCAGGGAGCTCATATTCCAATAACTCCACCTGATGGTTATCGTTAAAGTCATTAAGTATGTCTCTCTCTCTGTCTCTTTCTGTCATTCTGTGCATCCCTCTCTCTGTATCCCCCTGTCTCTCTGTCTCTCTCTCTGCCTGTTTCTCTGTGTCTCATACTGTCTCTCTGCATCTCCCTCACTCACCTTCTCTCTCCACTCTTCTTCTGTGTCTCCTCCCCCCTCTCAGTCTCACTCTCCTTCACCCTCTCCTTCTCTGTCCCCCTTTTCTTATTTCTCTGTCTTTCTCTCTCTCTACCTCACTCTGTCTTTTGCTCTTGCTGTGTCCATTGTACTCATTCAGTCTCACTCTTTCAAATTCACTGACGCTCTCTGTCTCTGTCTCTGTTTCTCTCTGCCTCCCTTTCTGTCTCCCTTTCCGTCTTGGTCTCCCTCTCTCATTACATCTTCCTATCCAGCTCCCTCTGTCTCCCTTTCTCATTCCCTGTCCATCTCCCTCCCCATTTCCCCCAATCTCTGTCCCTGCTTTTCTCGCTCTGTGAGAGTCCCTATCTGTCTCTGTCCTTTCTCTCTGTCTCTCTCTGTCTCTCCCTCTCTCTTTTTCTTTCACTGTATCTGTTAGAAACTCTTTCAAAATCTGTCACGCTCCATATATTTATGCCCTTCCCTCTGTCAATCTCCGTCTCTCTATCATTCACACTTTTGCTCTCACTGCCCTCTCTCTCCCTTTATCTGTCTCTCTCTCTGTCTCAGTGAGGCCGTTTGTTATTTATAGTTTGAAAGTCCAATAGGAAGATTGAGGGGTCTTGTAGTTGTAGTTTCCTCTCAGGGTCTAATGAGTTGAAGAATTGAAGTAAAGGGATATTTCAGCAGATTTATTAGCTGCTGCCTGAAGTGAGTCTGTGTCACAGCATAAATGGCTGTGTTTCAACAACAACTTGTGAGTTGCAGCATGAAGCCCAATTCCAGGACAAAATTATCGAAAAGTACCGACCGATAGCCCAAAGAATACATCCGACGCCATATTGAATAAACCATTAATGTCGACCATAAGAGGATGAAGTTGGCTGAGATAACAAACAGTAAAATGATGGATTTACTGCGACTCTCCATCTCTGGGTCTCTGGGATTCTCCCCACTGCTGTGAGTCCGGAGTCTCCTGCGGGCTCTGCTGCTCACGAAAATGTGTCTGACGGTGAAAAGGTTGAGCAGCAGAATCAGGACGAACGGGACACACGGGGTTAGAATGTTGTGGAGGAACTCGATTGTTACCCAGACCGGAGAGAACAGAATAACTGCTGTGGCCTCACAAAACCAGGGGATGTTCCCCAGCCGATATCTATTTAATAACATAAAATACCAGAAAATGTTCTTTAAACAGCTCAGCACCGTCACTGTTCCCAGAACCACAGCCGCCGATTTCTCACTGCAATATTTACTCTTCAGCTTGGGGCAGCAAATGGCCACAAATCGATCAAAGGTGAAAGTGACGGTGAACCAGACAGAACAGTCAGTGGCTGCATAAAGCAGGACGGCGTGGATGTTACACACGGGGACCCAGTACAGGAAAACAAACTGTTCCCGATAAAGAATGGGAATGTGTCTGAATATCAGGTCGAGGATAACGACCAGCAGATCCCCCGCTGACATGGCCACCAGGTAACGAGTCACACATTTGGACAGACCACAGTTTCTGCTCGTCAGGGTCACAATTGTGATTATGTTCACTGTCAGGAAGGGAAATAAAGAATAAAATTAGACAGGATTCAGGGAAAGAAGTTACCATTTGGACTGAGGATGGGTTGAAATAAGAAAGAATGTACACACATAAAATCACTGAAATCTGTTTTTAAAAATCCAGCACGTCTTTTGCAGTGTGAGAGGAAAGTGGAGCATCCGGAGGAAACCCACACAGACACGGGGAGAAGGTCCAAACTCCACACAGACAGTGACCCAAGCCTGGAATTGAACCCAGGTCCCTGACGCTGTGAATCAGCAGTGCTAACCACTGTGTCACCGTGCTGCTCCATCGTAGCAACACAGTGGTATACATTTGGGAGAGAGCTTTCCGGAGAGTCCACAACATTGATCCTCACTCAGCTACAAGGATGAGGGAGGAAACCCTGACAGAAATTCCAGACTGGAATCCTGTTGATGGTAATCTGTCGTCTCTCAGACAGTTTACTGACAACCCCTGCAACAGAGCTGGTACCAAAGAGGGCTGGTTTGACCCTTGCCTCTGGACAATACTAACAATTGGCAGAGGGAGATCCTGATGCCTTGACAGCACAGAATCTCTATTATATTTACACAGAACTGTACCCTGGAGAGGAGATCACAGCATTGTGGCCACTGTTAGCACAACACAGGAAAAAATAGTAATCTCACACTCGATTGGCACAGATCACAACTTCCAGTGTTTGTTTTTGATGCGCGACTCGTGTTTATCGACTACAGCTCAGCCTGCAACACCATTAGTCCTACGAAACTCATGTCCAAAGTCCGTGGCCCTGGGCTTGGCTCCTGCCTCTGCAATTGGATCCTCAACTTCCGAATCCATAGACAGCAAAATTAAGGACATTCAACAACATCTCCTTCACAATCATCCTGAACAGCGGTGCCCCGTAAGGCTGCGTCCTCAGCCCCTTACTATACTCCTTATACACTGGTGACTGTGTTGCCAAATTCCCCTCCAACTCCATTTCCAAGTTTGCTGATGACATCTGCAGTGGGTCGGAGGAAGAGACAGAGAATCTGGTGAACTGGGGTGACAACAATAATCTCTTCCTCAATGTCAACAAAGCAAATCGACTTTTGGAAGCCTAGTGGAGTACATGCCCCGATCTACATCAATGGGGTGAAGTTGAAATAGTCGAGAGCTTCACGTTTTAGGGTCCACATCACGAAAAACCTTTCCTGGTTCCTCCATGACGTCCCTATAATTAAAAAAGTCTCCGAACGCCTCTATTTTCTCAGAGGTTTACAGACATTTGGCATGTCAGCTGTGACTCTCACCAACTTTTACAGATGCACCATAAATAACATTCTAGCTTGGTATGGCTCCTGCTCTGTCCAAGACTGCGAGAAACTTCAAAGCTTGGTGAATGCAGACCAGTCCATCACTCAAACCAACCTCCCACTCATTAACTCTGTCTAAACTTCCCGTTGCCTCACAAAAGCAACCAGCCTAATTCAGGAATAGCGCACCACGGACATCAACTCTTCCCACTTGTTCCATCAGAGGAAAAGATAAAGAATGTGTGAGGACATGGACCAACCAACTCATAGAATCATAGAATCATAGAATCACTACAGTGCCGAAGGGGGCCATTTGACCCATCGAGTCTACACCGACAACAATCCCACCCAGGCCCTATCCCCAAAGTCCCACATATGTACCCTGCTCATCCCCCAAACATACATATCCCAGGACGCTAATGGGCAGTTAACATGGCCAATCAACCTAACCTGCACATTTTGGAATGTGGGTGAAAACTGGAGCATCCGGAACAAACCCATGCACATACGGGTAGAATGTGCAAATTCCACACAGACAGTGATCCAAGCCAGGAATCGAACTCAGGTTCCTATGATACAGCAGCGCTAACCATTGTGCCACCATGCTGCCGACTCAGGAACAGCTTCTCTGCTGCCATCAGACGTTTGAATGGACCCACATTGCATTAAGATGATCTTTTACTACATCCTAGCTATGACTGCAACATTACATTCTGCACTCTCTCCTTCTCTATGTACTGTATGCTTTGTCTGTCTGGCACTCAAGCAACAACACTTTTCACTGTATATCCAATGTTATGAAGTGCATCAAAAGGTTAGTCATGACATGACTCAATTCCGGCCTCCCAGATTGCCTGGATACACTACAGTTCACCTACCTCCCCAACAGGTCCACAGACACCATCTCCCTGGCCCAACACTGAACTCTGTAACACTGTAACCCTGAACATAGAGAAGGAGAGAGTGCAGAATGTAATGTTGGACTCAGAGCTAGGGTGTAGAATAAGATCATCTGAATGCGATGTGGGTCCATTAAAATGTCAGATGGCAGCAGAGAAGAAGCTGTTCTTGAGTCGGCAGCATGGTGGCACAATGGTTAGCACTGCTGTCTCACAGGGACCTGAGTTCGATTCCCGGCTTGGATCACATATTTATTATATGTGAAAATAATAAACCAAATCAATTCAAATCAAATCAGTCTTTTGCATCTCAAGCTGAAACATCAGCACGATGTGCCCTGACCTTACCAATCAACTTATGCAGGTTGATGATGTACACGGGACGGCTGTGATCGAGGCTGCATTTACAAGGCTGAATGTGGACATTGGGGAGCTGCGAGAAACTGGACTTGCTCACAGTGGATTCTTTCCAGAGGAACACCACACGTTCTTGTAATAGGAGAAATCCCAACAGGCGAGATGTGAGAATGGAACAAAGTTTTTAAACAAAAGCTTCACTGGTGCTGATGGAATCCCAGGAATTGAAATTGGATACCTGATGCTGTGAGGGAGCAGTGCTAACCACTGTGCCATACTGCCATCCTGCAAGGTGCCCTGGAGATATCCAATATCACGCTTAGGATACCATCATCACCATATCCGTAGTAGGGAAATGATTGGAAAACAATTTGAAGGACAGAATTAAACTCCACTTCGAGAGGTAAGGATTTATGAACAATAGTCAGCATTCCTTTGACAGGGGGAGATCATGTCTAACAATTCGCTGGAATATATTGAGGAGTTGTCTGGATGAGGAGATGAGGGAAGTGCAGTCCATGTAGTCGACGTGTACTTCAGAAAAGCTTTTGACAAATATGGGAGACTGAACAAGGAAGTGATTCCGATTGGAACCAGGTCAATTTGGTAAATTATATTCAAAATGGCTGAGTGGCAGAGGGCAGAGGGTGATGGTGGAAGGTTGTTTTTGTGACTGCAAGCCTGTGTTCAGTGGTGTTCCACAGGGATCGATGCTGGGTCCCTTGCTGTTTGTAGCGTACATTGATGGTCGAGACATGAATGTGTGAGGTGTGATCAGTAAGTTTGCAGATGATACAAAAATTGGTGGTGTGGTAAATATTGAGGAGGAAAGCCTTAGATTACAGGAATCATAGAATCCTACAGTGCAGAAGGAGGCCATTCAGCCCATCGAGTCTGCACAGAGCACAATCCCACCCAGGCGATATCCCCTGAACCCCATGCATTTACCCAAGCAATTCTCCCTGACACTAAGTCCAGTATTTCCTGGCCAATCCACATAACCTACAAGTCTTTGGACTGTGGGCGGAAACTGGAACACCCAGAGGAAACCCATGCAGACACGGGGAGAATGTGCAAACTCCACACAGATGTGGTCCAAGCCAGAAATTGAACACACGTCCCTGGCGCTGTGGGGCAGCAGTGGTAACCACTGTGCCACCGCGCTGAGGAAACTGAAAGGCTGGTCAAATGGGCAAATGTAATTTACACCTGACGAATGTGAGGCCATGCATTTGGGACGACTCTCCGGGTAAGGAAATGCACCATGTCCGGTCGAGTCTGAGGAAGTGCAGAGGACCAGAATGAATTTGGGGTGCATATATGTGGATCCCGAAAAGCAGCAAGACAGGTAGATGAGGTGGTTAAGACGACATGTAGGATACTTGCCTTTAGCAGCCGCAGCATAGAATATAAGAGCTGGGAGGTGACGATGGAAGTTTATAAAACGCTGGTTAGACCAGAGCAAGAGAACTGTGCACAGCTCTGGTCATCACACTACAGGAAGGATGTGATTACACTGGAGACGGTGGAGAGGAGATTCACCAGGATGCTGCCTGGGCTGGAGAGTTTCAGCTATGAGTGGAGGCTGGTTAGGCTGGGTTTTTTACCTTAGAGCAGAGATGGCTGGAGGGGGAGCGGGTGTAGTGGGTGGTGGTGGGGAATGCTTTCAGGTGGGGGCTGGGGGGAACTGAGTGATATGAACAAAATAGATAGGAAGAAACCTGTTCCCTTTAGTAGAGGTGTCAATAACCAGAGGGGCGTGGATTTAAGGTAAAGGGCAGATTTTTGTGTGGATTTGAGGAAAAATGTTTCCATCCACAGGGTGCTGGGATCTGCAGCTCACGGCCGGAAAGGATGGTAGAAGCGGGAACAACCACAAGAGGCATTTAGATCAGCAACTCAAACGCCAGAGCATGTAATTATTAAACTAGAAAGAGTGCAGGAATGATTTACTCGGATGACACTGGGACTTGATGGATTGAGTTATAAGGAGAGGCTGAATAGACTGGGACTTTTTTCTCTGGAGCGTAGGAGGCTGAGGGGTGATCTTATAGAGGTCTATAAAATAATGAAGGGCACAGATCAGCTCGATAGTCAATATCTTTTCCCAAAGGTAGGGGAGTCTAAAACTAGAGGGCACAGGTTTAAGGTGAGAGGGGAGAGATACAAAAGGGTCCAGAGGGGTAATTTTGTCACACAGAGGGTGGTGAGTGTCTGGAACGAGCTGCCAGAGGCAGTAGTAGAGGCGGGTACAATTTTATTTTTTTTAAAGCGTTTAGACAGTTACTTGGGTACGATGGGTACAGAGGGATATGGGCCAAATGTGGGCAATTGGGATTAGTTTTAACGGTTTAAAAAAAAAGGCAGCATGCACAAGATGGGCCGAAGGACTTGTTTCCATTCTGTAAACTCTATGACAAGGCTGTGGATCGAGTGCTGGAAAATGGGATTGGATTGGATAGGTGTTTGATGACCAGTTCAGACATAATGGCCGAATGGCCTCATTTCGTGCTGTTAAAACTCGATGGCTGTTCGGCCACCCTCAGCAGTGGCCCCATCACTTGCAGCTCTCACAGCGCTGGCTAGGATACCGACCACCTCCCAAACCTATCTGGTTGCAAATGCGCAATTGCAGCCAGCAGTGAGCTGCCTGGTCTGAGAGAGACACCTGTCAGCTCTCTGCTGCTGCAGGTCGCTTCAACACAACAGCTGCCCCCAGGTAGTCCGGGGGTCCTCAGCTCTTTCTGAGCAGCCCACGATCAGATATAGATCAGATCAGCGAGACCCCTCCCTACCCCACTGTGCATGCAGAGAGGCAGCGAGACCCCCTCCCTACCCCACTGTGCATGCAGACAGGCAGCGAGACACCTCCCTGCCCCATTGTCCCTGCAGAGAAGCAGCGAGACCCCCTCCCAACCCACTGTGCATGCAGAGAGGCAGCGAGACCCCTCCCTACCCCACTGTGCATGCATAGAGGCAGCGAGACCCCCACCCTACCGCACTGTGCATGCAGAGAGGCAACGAGAGCCCCCACCCTACCCCACTGTGCATGCAGAGAGGCAGCGAGACCCCCCTCCCTACCCCACTGTGCATCCAGATAGGCAGCGAGACCCCCTCCCTACCCCACTGTGCATGCAGAGAGGCAGCGAGACCCCCCACCCTACCCCACTGTGCATGCAGAGAGGCAACGAAACCCCCTCCCTACCCCACTGTACATGCAGGGAGGCAGTGATGCCCCCCTTCCTCCCAACACCAATCACGTGTAGAGTGGCAGCAGGGACCACCCCACCCCACAGACAGCGGGCAGTTTAGTAACGGGACCCTCTCCGACCCAGCAACTACATTCAGTGTAGGCCACGTTACCTTCAGGCTCCGCCCCTGTAGACCCCGCCACCTCATGCGCCACTCCCTGGTACTGCCCGGTGGGCATTGCCCAAGGGGCACCTACCTTTGCCCTCGACCTTGCCCGGTGTCCTCAATGGCCTTCAGTTCTCCCGGTGAGGTCATCATGACTCGTCCTCATACATGTGGCCAGCTGTTTTCCTCACCGGACACAACCTCTCCCGGTGAGGCTGCAAAGGCAAGTGTGGCGCACAATTCCATCCCAGGCTCGCTAATGTTCTTTAAATTTGTTTTAAAATAAATTGAAATAATTTATTCAGCCTCTTGCCGGAAATGGGCAGGAGACTGAATCCGCTGTTTATCCATTGCCGGTGAAGGTTGCAAGAGGTGAGAAATGGGACGTGGACCGGAGTTCTTGGCTGTCACGCGGTTTTAATTGATCACCCAACCATCAATGGACAGGGAGTAGCTGTCCCCCCCCTATCGTGTGTGTGTTGCGTGTGTCTATATGGTCTGTACCAGTATGCATGTGTGTGTGTGCGTGTTTGCGTGTGAGCAACAGAATACCTGACGAGTGTTCCTAAGTGTGTGTTATTCTGGAATGTTACAGCAATTTTGCTTCTTGAATTTGTGTGTGAGTGGGAGTGTCTCAATCTGATTGCTTCTATCAACAAATGTGTGTATTAATGTATGTGCGTTTGGCTGTGTCTGTGTGTTTGTGTTCCTGTTGCTCTCGGAGAGCTTGTGGTGGCACAGGGGATAGCATTGCTGCCTCACAGCACCAGACGTCCTGGTTCAATTGCAGGCTTGGCCACTGTCTGTGCAGATTCTGCATGTTCTCCCCATGTCTGCGTGGGTTTCATCCGGGTGCTCCAGTTTCCTCCCACTATCTGAAAGTTATGCTGGTTAGGTGCATTGGCCGTGCTAAATTCTCCCTCAGTCTCCCTGAACAGGCGCTGGAGTGTGGTGACTCGGCGATTTTTATAGTAACTTCATTGCAATGTTAATGTTCGCATACTTGTGACACTGATGAATAAATTTCAAATTTAATGAACTATGTTCTCTCTCTGTGAGATCCTGCTGTGCAGATATGACCAATAAAATTGATTCTGCGGCCTGGTGATTGGGTGGGTGAACTGGCGTTATATGCAGAGGGTGAAAAGGAGTCTGTCTCAATCTTTTACGAACGAAGGAATAGCGTTTGAGGTCACATGTCTATGGAAAGTCACAGCACTCAGAAGACACCCCAGCCCATAGACCCTGAGACAATTGTCAGTGGCTGAAAGAATTAATAACCGAATACAGAGATTCAACAAGAGCAGCAAACCCAGTACAGGAAATGACAAGAAAATCAATACAGTTAAACAGCCTTTCTAGAATTAGGAACTGGACACAGGGGACGGGACTTTCCAGCCTCACTCTTCCTGAAGCTGCAAAATCCCACCCGTGTTCAACAGACCTTCCCATTCTCCGCCCCTTGCCTGCTCCGATTCCTGTGGCGGTCGGGCCGGTACAATTCCAGCCAGGGACTTACCCGGAACACCAACAATCGCCAGGAGGGGATAGTAAAAGTGTTGAATCACGTACAGTAGATATTCAATCCGATCAGCTGATGTTATCCACCAATCATCTGCAGTAAACTGAGAAATCCAATAGAATAAACTCCTGTCCTTGGTTGGAACATTCCGGTTCATTGTTCCCAGATTCTGATCCATTGTTGGAAGACTCCAATCCATTGCTCCCAGATTCTGATCTCTCCTCTCCCTCCCTCTCTCTCCACAGCCGCTGATCTCTGTTGGTGTCGGAGTTGCCACTCCCGCTGACTCAATGGGACAACACATTGACCGGAATCCCTTATTAATAGAAGAGGGGAATCCCTCCAGGCACACTAAGCGGATCCATGGAGACTCACATCAATTCCAGTCACTAAACAAACAACTTCACTTAACCCCCTTCAATCCAACACTTTTTATCCCCAACGTAGAACAGTTACAGCCTCGATGGGGTGTTGAGGGTCAGGGAGGTATGGAAAGTTGGAAATAATATAGGGTCAATATTAATTCGATGTAGCAGAGATCACTCTGCTAGTGTTAATTTCGAGACGACGAGAATACAAAAGCAGGGGTGTACTGCTGAGGGTTTATAAGACACTGGTCTGACCGCATTCAGAATATTGTCAGCAATTTTGGTCCCGTATCTAAGGAAGGACGTGCTGGCCTTGGAGAGGGTCCAGAGCAGGTTCACAAGAATGATCCGGGGAATGAAAGACTTGACGCATGAGGAGCGTCTGAGGACTGGGGGTCCACACTCGATGCAGTTTGGAAGTATGAGGAAGGGGACAACATTGAAACTTACAGAATAATGAAAGGCCTGGATAGAGTGCACTGAGGGAAGATGTTTCCATGAGTCGGGGAGACTTGGATCCGAGGGCACAGACTCAGAGGAAAGGGACGTCCCTTTAGAAATGTGATGTGGAGATGGCGGTGTTGGACTGGGGTGTGCGCAGTGAGAAGTCTCACAATACCAGTTTCCCACTCACCAGATGAAGGAGCAGCATTCCGAAAGCTCGTGATTCGAAATATACTTGTGGGACTTTAACCTGCTGTTGTGAGACTTCTTACTTCAGAACTGAGACGAGGAGGAATTTCCTCAGCCAGAGGGTGGTGAATCTGTGGAATTCATTGCCACACAAGGCTGTGGAGGCCAGATCATTGAATGTATTTAATAAAGAGATAAATGGGTTCATGACTGGTACAGCGATCAAGGGTTACAGGGAGAAACCAACAAAATGCGTTTGAGAAACTTATCAGCCAGAATTGAATGGTGGAGCCGGCTCGATGGGCCGAATGGCCTCAATCTGCTCTTATATCTTATTGTCTTCTGGGTATCATGGTCGTGGTTCTTTGATGAAGTTAACGTCAATCAGGGTTGATATAGTCTGCTTAATCCAGGTTGTAGCAGATCTTATGTACAGCTCATGGACAGAACAATCTTAGTATAGGACTTCACACGGATCAATCTCTCAGCATTACGTACAGTACAGTCTTAGCTCGAGTCATCAGATAGAACTATCTCTCAGTGTTATGTACAGTACAATCTGAGGCTTCAGATGGAACTATCTCTCAGTGTTATGTACAGTACAATCTGAGGCTTCAGACAGAACTATCTCTCAGTGTTATGTACAGTACAATCTGAGGCTTCAAAGAACAAAGAACAGTACAGCGCAGGAAACAGGCCCTTCGGCCCTCCAAGCCTGTGCCGCTCCTTGGTCCAACTGGACCAATCGTTTGTATCCCTCCATTCCCAGGCTGCTCATGTGACTATCCAGGTAAATCTTAAACTATGTCAGCGTGCCTGCCTCCACCACCCTACTTGGCAGCGCATTCCAGGCCCCCACCACCCTCTGTGTAAAAAACATCCCTCTGATATCTGAGTTATACTTCGCCCCTCTCACCTTGAGCCCGTGACCCCTCATGATCGTCTCCTCCGACCTGGGAAAATGCTTCCCACTGTTCACCCTATCTATCCCCTTCATAATCTTGTACTCCTCTATTAGAACTCCTCTCGTTCTCCGTCTTTCCAGGGAGAACAACCCCAGTTTACCCAATCTCTCCTCATAGCTAAGACCCTCCATACCAGGCAACATCCTGGTAAACCTTCTCTGCACTCTCTCTAACGCCTCCACGTCCTTCTGGTAGTGCAGCGACCAGAACTGGACGCAGTACCCCAAATGTGGCCTAACCAGCGTTCTATACAGCTGCATCATCAGACTCCAGCTTTTATACTCTATACCCCGTCCTATAAAGGCAAGCATACCATATGCCTTCTTCACCACCTTCTCCACCTGTGTTGCCACCTTCAAGGATTTGTGGACTTGCACACCTAGGTCCCTCTGTGTTTCTATACTCCTGATGACCCTGGAATTTATTGTATTACTCCTCCCGACATTATTTCTTCCAAAATGGATCACTTCGCATTTATCCGGATTAAACTCCATCTGCCACCTCTCCGCCCAATTTTCCAGCCTATCTATATCCTGCTGTATTGCCCGACAATGCTCTTCGCTATCCGCAAGTCCAGCCATCTTCGTGTCATCCGCAAACTTGCTGATTACACCAGTTACACCTTCTTCCAAATCATTTATATATATCACAAATAGCAGAGGCTCCAGTACAGAGCCCTGCGGAACACCACTGGTCACAGACCTCCAGCCGGAAAAAGACCCTTCGACCACTACCCTCTGTCTCCTATGGCCAAGCCAGTTCTCCACCCATCTAGCCACTTCTCCTTGTATCCCATGAGCCTTAACCTTCTTAACCAACCTGCCCTGTGGGACTTTGTCAAATGCCTTACTGAAATCCATATAGACGACATCCATATAGGCGACATCCACGGCCCTTCCTTCATCAACCGATAGAACAATCTCTCAGTGTTATGTACAGTACCATCTGAGGCTTCCGATAGAACTATCTCTGTGTTATGTACAGTACAATCTGAGGCTTCAGACAGAACTATCTCTCTGTTATGTCGAGTAGAATCTGAGGCTTCAGATAGAACTATCTCTCAGTGTTATGCACAGTACCATCTGAGGCTTCCGATAGAACTATCTCTGTGTTATGTACAGTACAATCTGAGGCTTCAGACAGAACTATCTCTCTGTTATGTAGAGTAGAATCTGAGGCTTCAGATAGAACTATCTCTCAGTGTTATGTACAGTACAATCTGAGGCTTCAGATAGAACTATCTCTCAGTGTTACGTACAGTACAATCTGAGGCTTCAGATAGAATTATCTCTCAGTGTCATGTACAGAAGAACCTGATCAAGAAGCTTCACATCAATCTTTCTAAGCATTTTCTGTTGTGAGGTTGTAAGGAGGCAAGGGTGAGTTGAGGAGTGTGTGGGAGAAGGACACCGGGACACCTGAACAGAGTCAGCAGCATCTTGAGGAGAGTGTGAGAGGGGGACACGGGGACACCTAAACAGAGTCAGCAGCACCTTGAAGAGAGTGAGAGAGGGGGACACTGGGACACCAGGACAGGCAGTCAGCACCTTGAGGAGAGTGGGAGAGGGGGACACTGGGACAGACACTCAGCACCTTGAGGAGAGTGGGAGATGGGGACATAGAGGATTGAAGCTACTGGGAGAGTTGTGCAGCACTGGGATCGAGACCGTTAGTTTATGTCCTGTGGTTCTGAGGATTCTCTTCAATATGGACTCCACAGTCAGGTGTCAGGGACACAACTCTTTATTCCGTCTGTTCACACAAGACCCCAAATATTGACTGCCCAATCTGGGAGGATCCCAACAGCTCACCCCACACCTGAGATCACATGGCCCGTTCACTTAAAGAAAGCCCCAACATATATAACACTCTCCCCTGTAAGTAACACCTCCCCCCCCACTGCCCCCCCCCGCCCCCACCCTCCCCCCCCCTCCCCCCACACCACCCCCATCCCCACAACCCCCGGTACAGCAACAGCATTTGAAACCATTTGCGAATATTTTTTCTCTATTCACTTCATCCAGGCTTGGTGCAGAATCCACAGCATATTTACAATGTAATACAGCCCATAGTTCATTCCTGATCCTTATGGCCATCGCACATAGACCTGATCAGGGGGAGTGACAACCCCTTGGGGGTTGATGCTTGGGGACTGGAGGCAGTTTTAAGATCCTCTCTGGTGAGCGAGGCCTCGATGAACCCACCAACGTTTGATCGTCTTCCCGCCGGTCGTCAGTAACCAATGTCGAGTTCCCTGTCCCCTCCATGAGCGGAGGAGCTGTTGATACCAGGCCTCCCTGGCCTCCCACATAATAGAACAGAGAGTATAGAAGGTGGCAGGAATCGAACCTCAGGCAGAGCAAAAAAAAGGTGACAGGAATGAGAAGGGAGGTGGTCAATGCGGGACTGAGTGTGTTGGACCTCAATGCGGGACTGTGTTGGACCTCAATGCGGGACTGAGTGTGTTGGACCTCAATGCGGGACTGAGTGTGTTGGACCTCAATGCGGGACTGAGTGTGTTGGACCTCAATGCACGCAATGCATGGATCAAGGTAAATGAGCTTGTTGCGCACATTGAAATTGGCCGGTACGATATTGTGGGCATCACAGAGACGTGGCTGCAAGGGGATCAGGGCTGGCATCTAAATACCCAAGGATAGGTGTCTTATTGGAAGGACAGGCAGATGGGCAAAGGAGGCGGAGTTGTATTGTTCGTAAGGAATGGCGTTAAATCAATCGCACGAAGCGATACAGGATCAGAAGGCAGAGAAACTCTGTGGGTAGAGTTGAGAAACAATGGTAAAAAGACCCTGATGGGAGTTATGTACAGGCCTCCAAGCAGGAGTCAGGATGAGGGGCAGAAAATAAATCTGGAGATAGAAAAGGCACATAAAAAGGCAATATTACAATAATTATGGGGGACTTCAATCTGCAGGTGGCCTGGGAAAATCCGGTAGGTAGTGATGGGTCCCAAGAAAAGGAATTTGTGGAATGTCTAAGAGATGCTTTTTTGGAGCAGCTTGTGACAGAGCCTACTGGGGAACTGGGAATTCTGGAGTTGGTGATGTGTAATGAGGCAGATTTGATTAGGGAACTTAAGGTGAAGTGACCCTGAGAGAGCAGTGACCACAATATGATAGAATTTACCCTGCAGTTTGAGAGGGAGAAACTGGAATCAGTTGCAAGAATATGACAATTAAATACAGGCAACTGCAAAGACATGAGGGAGGAGCTGGCCAGAGTTGATTGGAAAGGGAGCCGAGCAGGGGAGACAGTGGAACGGCAAGTACAGGAGTTTTGGGGCGGGGGGGTGGTTATTCGGGAGGCACAACAGAAATTCATCCCAAGGAGGAGGAAACCTGCTAAAGAGAGGACGAAGCTTCCGTGGCTGACGAGGAAAGTAAAGGACAGCATCAAAGCAAAAGAAACACTGGCGGCAGGGAGGGCAGTCATGGTGTGGAGATGCCGGCGTTGGACTGGGGTAAGCACAGGAAGAAGTCTCACAACACCAGGTTAAAGTCCAACAGGTTTATTTGGTAGCAAATACCATAAGCTTTCGGAGCGCTGCCCCTTCGTCAGATGGAGTGAAAATCTGTTCTCCAACAGTGCACAGAGACACAACATCAAGTTACAGAATACTAATTAGAATGCAAATCTCGACAGCCAGCCAGGTCTTAAAGGTACAGATAATGTGGGTGGAGGGAACATTAAACACAGGTTAAAGAGATGTGTATTGTCTCCAGGCAGAACAGCTAGGGAGGGTACCAGAGGACTGGAAATTAACTGATGTAATGCCGCTGTTTAAGAAGGGAGGGAGGCAGCAGATGGGAAATTATAGGCCGGTTAGACTGACTTCGTTCATTGGCAAGATTTTAGAGTCCATGATTAAAGATGAGATCGCAGAGTACGTGGGAGTGCATGATAAAGTAGGACTGAGTCAGCACGGCTTTGTCAAGGGGAGCTCATGTCTGACAAATCTGTTAGAGTTCTTTGAGGAGGTAACAAGGAAGTTAGATAAAGGAGAACCAG
This sequence comes from Mustelus asterias, assembly GCF_964213995.1. NCBI lineage: Eukaryota > Metazoa > Chordata > Chondrichthyes > Carcharhiniformes > Triakidae > Mustelus > Mustelus asterias. The sequence continues at coordinate 260,468 of NW_027590513.1, forward strand.
TGGACCTGATTTATTTGGATTTCCAAAAGGCCTTTGACAAGGTGCCACATCGGAGACTTTTAAATAAGTTAAGTGCCCGTGGTGTTAAGTGTAAGAACCTGGCATGGATAGAGTATTGGTTGACTGGCAGAAGGCAGAGAGTGGGGTAAACGGGTCTTTTTCAGGATGGCAGCCGGTGACTAGTGGTGTGCCTCAGGGGTCGGTGCTGGGACCACAACTTTTCACAATACACATTAACGATTTGGAAGAACGAAATGAAGCCACTGTTGCCAAGTTTGCAGATGATGGAAAGATATGCAGAGGGAGAGATAGTATTGAGGAAGCAGGGGGGCTGCACATGGACTAGGATAGGCTAGGAGAGTGGGCAAAGAAGTGGCAGATGGAATATAACGTGGAAAAGTGTGAGATTATAAACATTGGAAGGAGAAATGGAGGCGTAGACTATTTTCTAATTGGGGAAATGCTTAGGCAATCAGAAGCACAAAGGGACTCGGGAGTCCTTGTTCAAGATTCTCTTAAGGTTAACGTGTAGGTTCATAGAACCATAGAAAATTACAGCTCAGAAACAGACCTTTTGGCCCTTCTTGTCTGTGCCGAACCATTTTTTGCCTTGTTGTCGGGAAAAATCCCTGTACCAATGCATTCAAGGAAGTCGAGTCGCAAGGCAATGTTCAAAGCGTTTTTCTTTATTGTACAATTACTGGGAACCCAGGGAGACCCCCGTAGCCAGCTTAGAAACAGTGCTTGGCCACGTTGATCTCAATAGTTATACATTTGCTCTGGATATTTATAGGAATCCAAATTCGAGCGGGAACATTTGCTCATACATTTTTACAATACTTATAAAGTGGCCTGTCTGGTCAGGAAGTCCCCTGAGAGACTTGTCAATTTGCATCTGTATGGTGTGTGTCCGTGTTAATGGGACTGCCTGTTCTTGCCCCGGTGTTTTAATGTGTTTCCCATTATCCTCTCGACGTGTCCCCTTATCTAAATCGACCTCTACTGTTTTGTGTCTGTATTCTATGCTTGCAAGATTAGGTGTTAATGTCATTTTGTCCTGCTGTGTGTAGGGGGATTTAATCTAATCTTTTATTCTTTTTATCCTAGTTTATTAAGTTTCTCTGCCTGCCTTGGCCATTTTATTCCTGTCATATTTTATTGACAGTCCGGTTATGCCATATAACCCACTCCAGGTCTTGACTCGCAGATATCCCGATCTTCTGGCCAAGGGCCGGTTTAAAATGCAGCTTCGTGCTGTTGCTGGGCAGAATAAGGATCTTTTGTCGGCATTGAAATTAAAGGTCTCGCAGCTGTGCAGAAGGGGATTTAAACGAATGTCCATTTGGGTGTTCCCCTCCGCATTGTGGGCACGTTATGAATGGTGCCAATCAGTCCAATAAATAAATATGTTTAATGAGGTGAATATTGATGAGATAATAAAAATATGGCTTTTGGAAATTGGCCTACTTCAGATCTGAAGCCTCAGATTGTACTGCACATAGCACTGAGAGATAGTTCTTCTGAAGTCTCAGATTGTACTGTACATAACGCTGAGAGAAAGTTCTTCTGAGGCCTCAGATTGTACTGTACATAACACTGAGAGATAGTTCTATCTGAAGCCTCAGATTGTACTGTACATAACACTGAGAGATAGTTCTATCTGAAGCCTCAGATTGTACTGCACATAACACTGAGAGATAGTTCTATCTGAAGCCTCAGATTGTACTGTACATAACACTGAGAGATAGTTCTATCTGAAGTCTCAGATTGTACTGTACATAACGCTGAGAGAAAGTTCTTCTGAGGCCTCAGATTGTGCTGTACATAACAGTGAGAGATAGTTCTATCTGAAGCCGCAGATTGTACTGTACATAACACTGAGAGATAGTTCTATCTGAGGCCTCAGATTGTACTGTACATAACACTGAGAGATAGTTCTATCCGAGGCCTCAGATTGTACTGTACATAGCACTGAGAGATAGTTCTATCTGAAGCCTCAGATTGTACCGTACATAACACAGAGATAGTTCTATCTGAAGCCTCAGATTGTACTGTACATAGCACTGAGAGATAGTTCTATCTGATGACTCGAGCTAAGACTGTACTGTACGTAATGCTGAGAGATTGATCCGTGTGAAGTCCTATACTAAGATTGTTCTGTCCATGAGCTGTACATAAGATCTGCTACAACCTGGATTAAGCAGACTATATCAACCCTGATTGACGTTAACGTCATCAAAGAACCACGACCATGGTACCCAGAAGACAATAAGATATAAGAGCAGAATGAGGCCATTCGGCCCATCGAGCCGGCTCCACCATTCAATTCTGGCTGATAAGTTTCTCAAACCCATTTTGTTGGTTTCTCCCTGTAACACTTGATCGCTGTACCAGTCATGAACCCATTTATCTCTTTATTAAATACATTCAATGATCTGGCCTCCACAGCCTTGTGTGGCAATGAATTCCACAGATTCACCACCCTCTGGCTGAAGAAATCCCTCCTCGTCTCAGTTCTGAAGTAAGAAGTCTCACAACAGCAGGTTAAAGTCCCACAAGTATATTTCGAATCACGAGCTTTCGGAATGCTGCTCCTTCATCTGGTGAGTGGGAAACTGGTATTGTGAGACTTCTCACTGCGCACACCCCAGTCCAACACCACCATCTCCACATCACATTTCTAAAGGGCTGTCCCTTTCCTCTGAGTCTGTGCCCTCGGGTCCAAGTCTCCCCGACTCATGGAAACATCTTCCCTCAGTGCACTCTATCCAGGCCTTTCACTATTCTGTAAGTTTCAACGTTATCCCCTTCCTCATACTTCCAAACTGCATCGAGTGTGGACCCCCAGTCCTCAGACGCTCCTCATGCGTCAAGTCTTTCATTCCCCGGATCATTCTTGTGAACCTGCTCTGGACCCTCTCCAAGGCCAGCACATCCTTCCTTAGATACGGGGACCAAAATTGCTGACAATATTGTGAATGCGGTCAGACCAGTGTCTTATAAACCCTCAGCAGTACACCCCTGCTTTTGTATTCTCGTCGTCTCGAAATTAACACTAGCAGAGTGATCTCTGCTATATCGAATTAATATTGACCCTATATTATTTCCAACTTTCCATCCCTCCCTGACCCTCAACACCCCATCGAGGCTGTAACTGTTCTACTTTGGGGATAAAAAGTGTTGGATTGAAGGGGGTTAAGTGAAGCTGTTTGTTTAGTGACTGGAATTGATGTGAGTCTCCATGGATCCGCTTAGTGTGCCTGGAGGGATTCCCCTCTTCTATTAATAAGGGATCCCGTTCAATGTGTTGTCCCATTGAGTCAGCGGGAGCGGCAACTCCGACACCAACAGAGATCAGCGGCTGTGGAGAGAGAGGGAGGGAGAGGAGAGATCAGAATCTGGGAGCAATGGATTGGAATCTTCCAACAATGGATCAGAATCTGGGAACAATGATCTGGAATGTTCCAACCAAGGACAGGAGGTTATTCTATTGGATTTCTCTGATTACTGCAGATTTTTTTTGGATAACATCAGCTGATCGGATTGAATATCTACTGTACGTGATTCAACACTTTTACTATCCCCTCCTGGCGATTGTTGGTGTTCTGGGTAAGTCTCTGGCTGGAATTGTACCGGCCCGACCGCCACAGGAATCGGAGCAGGCGAGGGGCGGAGAATGGGAAGGTCTGTTGAACACGGGTGGGATTTTGCAGCTTCAGGAAGAGTGAGGCTGGAAAGTCCCGTCCCCTGTGTCCAGTTCCTAATTCTAGAAAGGCTGTTTAACTGTATTGATTTTCTTGTCATTTCCTGTACTGGGTTTGCTGCTCTTGTTGAATCTCTGTATCCGGTTATTAATTCTTTCAGCCACTGACAATTGTCTCAGGGTCTACGGGCTGGGATGTGTTCTGAGTGCTGTGACTTTCCATAGACATGTGACCTCAAACGCTATTCCTTCGTGCGTTAAATATTGAGACAGAATCCTTTTCACCCTCTGATGGACTGGTCTGCATTCACTCAGCTTTGAAGTTTCTCGCAGTCTTGGACAGAGCAGGAGCCATACCAAGCTAGAATGTTATTTATGGTGCATCTGTAAAAGTTGGTGAGAGTCACAGCTGACACGCCAAATGTCTGTAAACCTCAGAGAAAATAGAGGCGTTCGGAGACTTTTTTAATTATAGGGACGTCATGGAGGAACCAGGAAAGGTTTTTCGTGATGTGGACCCTAAAACGTGAAGCTCTCGACTATTTCAACTTCACCCCATTGATGTAGATCGGGGCATGTATCCCACTATGCTTCCAAAGGTCGATTTGCTTTGTTGACATTGAGGAAGAGATTATTGTGGTCCCCTGGTTCACCAGATTCTCTGTCTCTTCCTCCGACCCACTGCAGGTGTCATCAGCAAACTTGGGAATGGAGTTGGAGGGGAATTTGGCCACACAGTCACCAGTGTATAAGGAGTAAAGTAAGGGGCTGAGGACGCAGCCTTACGGGGCACCGCTGTTCAGGATGATTGTGAAGGAGATGTTGTTGATTGTCCTTAATTTTGCTGTCTGTGGATTAGGAAGTTCAGGATCCAATTGCAGAGGCAGGAGCCAAGCCCAGGGCCACGGACTTTGGACATGAGTTTCGTAGGACTAATGGTGTTGCAGGCTGAGCTGTAGTCGATAAACACGAGTCTGTGTTCCAGGGTTCACTGTCGGGCCAGGGAGATGGCATTGTGGACCTGTTGTGGATGTCGGTGAACTGTCGTGGATCCAGGCAATCTGGGAAGCCGGAACTGATTCATGCCATGACGAAACTTTTGATGCATTTCATAATATTGGATACCAGAGTCACCGGACGATAGGCATTATGGCAGCCTGCTTGGCTTTTCCTTTGGTACTGGCCTTTGTTTGAGTTTTACCTGGTGCATAGATTGGCAACCTTCCTGCCGAGAGAGGACTCATGCAGCTGCACTGGTCCAGTAGACCATAGTGGGACAGCAGTAATCGCACTGAGTATTATGGATGATAGTGATTCGCTGAACCTTGAAGCTTTCTTCCACTCTTGAAAGCAAACACTGGAAGTTGTGATCTGTGCCAATCGAGATTACTATTTTTTCCTGTGTTGTGCTAACAGTGGCCACAATGCTGTGATCTCCTCTCCAGGGTACAGTTCTGTGTAAATATAATAGAGATTCTGTGCTGTCAAGGCATCAGGATCTCCCTCTGCCAATTGTTAGTATTGTCCAGAGGCAAGGGTCAAACCAGCCCTCTTTGGTACCAGCTCTGTTGCAGGGGTTGTCAGTAAACTGTATGAGAGACGACAGATTACCATCTACAGGACTCCAGTCTGGATTTTCTGTCAGGGTTTAGTCCCTCATCCTTGTAGCTGAGTGAGGGTCAATGTTGTGGACTCTCCGGAAAGCTCTCTCCCAAATGTATAGCACTGTGTTGCTACCATGGAGCAGCACGGTGACACAGTGGTTAGCACTGCTGATTCACAGCGTCAGGGACCTGGGTTCAATTCCAGGCTTGGGTCACTGTCTGTGTGGAGTTTGGACCTTCTCCCCGTGTCTGTGTGGGTTTCCTCCGGATGCTCCACTTTCCTCTCACACTGCAAAAGACCTGCTGGATTTTTAAAAACAGATTTCAGTGATTTTATGTGTGTACATTCTTTTTCATTTCAACCCATCCTCAGTCCAAATGATAACTTCTTTCCCTGAATCCTGTCTAATTTTATTCTTTATTTCCCTTCCTGACAGTGAACATAATCACAATTGTGACACTGACGAGCAGAAACTGTGGGCTGTCCAAATGTGTGACTCGTTACCTGGTGGCCATGTCAGCGGGGGATCTGCTGGTCGTTATCCTCGACCTGATATTCAGACACATTCCCATTCTTTATCGGGAACAGTTTCGGTTCCTGCGCTGGGTCCCCGTGTGTAACATCCACGCCGTCCTGCTTTATGCAGCCACTGACTGTTCTGTCTGGTTCACCGTCACTTTCACCTTTGATCGATTTGTGGCCATTTGCTGCCCCAAGCTGAAGAGTAAATATTGCAGTGAGAAATCGGCGGCTGTGGTTCTGGGAACAGTGACGGTGCTGAGCTGTTTAAAGAACATTTTCTGGTATTTTATGTTATTAAATAGATATCGGCTGGGGAACATCCCCTGGTTTTGTGAGGCCACAGCAGTTATTCTGTTCTCTCCGGTCTGGGTAACAATCGAGTTCCTCCACAACATTCTAACCCCGTGTGTCCCGTTCGTCCTGATTCTGCTGCTCAACGTTTTCACCGTCAGACACATTTTCGTGAGCAGCAGAGCCCGCGGGAGACTCCGGGCTCACAGCAGTGGGGAGAATCCCAGAGACCCAGAGATGGAGAGTCGCAGGAAATCCATCATTTTACTGTTTGTTATCTCAGCCAACTTCATCCTCTTATGGTCGACATTAATGGTTTATTCAATATGGCGTCGGATGTATTCTTTGGGCTATCGGTCGGTACTTTTCGATAATTTTGTCCTGGAATTGGGCTTCATGCTGCAACTCACAAGTTGTTGTTCAAACACAGCCATTTATGCTGTGACACAGACTCACTTCAGGCAGCAGCTAATAAATCTGCTGAAATATCCCTTTACTTCAATTCTTCAACTCATTAGACCCTGAGAGGAAACTACAACTACAAGACCCCTCAATCTTCCTATTGGACTTTCAAACTATAAATAACAAACGGCCTCACTGAGACAGAGAGAGAGACAGATAAAGGGAGAGAGAGGGCAGTGAGAGCAAAAGTGTGAATGATAGAGAGACGGAGATTGACAGAGGGAAGGGCATAAATATATGGAGCATGACAGATTTTGAAAGAGTTTCTAACAGATACAGTGAAAGAAAAAGAGAGAGGGAGAGACAGAGAGAGACAGAGAGAAAGGACAGAGACAGATAGGGACTCTCACAGAGCGAGAAAAGCAGGGACAGAGATTGGGGGAAATGGGGAGGGTGGTGGACAGGGAATGAGAAAGGGAGACAGAGGGAGACAGACGGGAGGATGCAATGAGAGAGGGAGAGTAAGACAGAAAGGGAGACAGAAAGGGAGGCAGAGAGAAACAGAGACAGAGACAGAGAGCGTCAGTGAATTTGAAACAGTGAGACTGAATGAGTACAATGGACTCAGCAAGAGCAAAATACAGAGCGAGGTAGAGAGAGAGAAAGACAGAGAAATAAGAAAAGGGGGACAGAGAAGGAGAGGGAGGAGGAGAGTGAGACTGAGAGGGGGGAGGAGACACAGAAGAAGAGTGGAGAGAGAAGGTGAGTGAGGGAGATGCAGAGAGACAGTATGAGACACAGAGAAACAGGCAGAGAGAGAGACAGAGAGACAGGGGGATACAGAGAGAGGGATGCACAGAATGACAGAAAGAGACAGAGAGAGAGACATACATAATGACTTTAACGATAACCATCAGGTGGAGTTATTGGAATATGAGCTCCCTGATTGAGACAGTTCATGCTGTCCAATCCGGGAGCCCTGCAGACGTATATAATATGGTGTGTCTAGGTTACCGGAACTCAGGGTGTGTACACTCTGGGTGTGGATGTGATGGACTGGTGGTTTTATCACGAGACTATTAATATAGAAACTCAGCTCATGTTCTGGGCACCTGGGTTCGAATCCCGTCACTGCAGATGTTGGAATTTGAATAAATATATCTGGAATTCAGAATCAGCTGGTGACCATGAAAGCATTGCCGATTTTCGGAAAAAACATCTGGTTCACCAATGTCCCAGGAAAGGAAATCTGTCGTCCTTATGTGGTCAGGACTAAATGCGACTCAAAGTGGTTGACACTTAATTGCCCTCTGAACATGGGCAACTAGGGAAGGGGAATAAATGCTGGGTGGCCAGCGACACCCAAGTCCCAAGAGTGAATACAAATACTTTGTACTGGGAAATTTTAAACAAACGGGAAACTGTTTCTCACAGCTTGATAAATACCCAATCCCTCTGATTGAGGACTTAGCTTCAAAGCTGGCAGGAGGATTCTTGTTTCCAATTATGAACTTATTCACGTGCACTTATACTGACAGCGAGATGAGGTTTCCCAGCGATCTTCAACCATTCATACTCAGAGGAAGTTGAACATTTATAAAGTGTCAAATGTAGGCTTACATTAACACTGCAATGAAGTTAATGTGAAAATCGCCGAGTCGCCACACACTGATGCCTGTCGGGTACACTGAGGGAGAATTGAGCATGGCCAACGCACCTAACCAGCACGTCTTTCAGACTGCGGGAGAAAACCGGAGAAACCAGATGAAACCCATGCAGATACGGTGAGAATGTGCAGACTCCGCACAGACATTGACCCAAGCCAGGAACTGAACCCAGGTCTCTGGGGTTATGAGGCAGCAGCGCTAACCACTGTGACACCTCGTCAATGGTGACAGTTCGGGGAAAGATATTCCAGAAGTACCTGCATGGCGGTGCAGCCCATAACATTGGCCCATATCCAGCTGTGGGCTTTATTACTGTCCGCCTACCATTATCCAGGAGGCTGAGTCACTGACGCCAATGCCTTGAGTTGGCTACGATTAACAGACACTTGTCGTACCCACAATGGAAGAGATGGTAATCATGAACTTTTTCAAAACTCTCCCAGTGGCTGCCAATAATATTCGGCTGTGGAGGCAAAATTACCCATTCCTGAATGAATTGAAGCAGCGAGTGCTGATGGGGGAATCCAAAAGGCCGTTACAGCCTGAATTGCACCCATATTGGAATGGCAGAGAGCAGCTGACTGTGGAAGATGGCACACGCCTATGGGGTTCAAGAGTGTCATCCTGAGCCAGGGTCACCATCCCATGGTGAACTTTACCATGGCCACCCAGGAGTGGCAAACTGAAGATCCTCTAAGTTGCACTGTTCGTGGTCAGGTATGGGGACGGATATTTGCTCGTGGGTCAGTGTTGGCAATATCAACAAGGGCAGAACTATCACCAGTCACTACCCTACACACTTGGGAATGGCCAGGACGGCCATAGACGTGGCTGCACATGGACAGTGCCGGTCCGTTCATGGGGTCTATGTTCCTGGTAATGGTAGATGCTGATTCAAAATGGATGGCCGTACACAGGGTGAGTTACTCAAACACAAGGACAAGAGTGCAGAAACTTCACACCTCTTTCTTGACACCCGGGATCCCGGAAATGATGGTTTCTGAAAATGGACCACCCTTCATCAGCCAGGAATTTGTGCATTAGATGAAGTTGAACAGAAATTAACACGTTAGGACAGTGTCATATTACCCATCATCCAACGGCCCGGCAGAAAGAGCGGCCCAAACAGTAAAAGCAGGTTCAAAAAAACATCCCACAGCCTCCTTGGAAACCAAACCATCCAGATTCATCTTCAATTACAGGACAACGCCCCCCAAACCACCCCCACCCCCACCCCACCCCACCCTCGCCCCCCCCCAAACCACCCCCCCTCCCCCCCCCCTCCCCCCAGCCACCCAATCAACTACCAGAACAGCCCCAGCAGAGTTGGTCATCAGAAGATGACTCCGCCCAGGGTTGAATCTGATATTCCCAAGGGTGGGAGGTTCGCAAGGCATCAAGACACCCAGTGTTGATCCCACCAGCCGGGACAGGCACCTAAAGGCAGGTGATAGGTTATTGGTAAAGAATCATGGCAATGGATCCGCGTGGTTATGAGGCACGGTCGAGTCTGGAACAGGGCCAGTTTCCACTCGAGTCCGCTTGGGAGAAACCATCCGATGGGAATGCTTCAATCATCTGCAAGCCATGAAGCCCCAAGCCGTGCAGGAAAAATCAATTCCCAGCACACCTGGAACTTTGGAAAGAATTCCAGGCACTCCGGCTCCTGTTCTCCATCTCCGCCAGTGGGAACCTCGGAGTCTGAAATGGACACAGTGGGTTTAGCCTCTCGATCACATTGTCACCCGATAAAGGGAACTCGGGCCACAAGGCTCATGGTGGAAGAGGTGAGCTCCGGTCTGCTGAACCCCACTCACTTCCGAGGCTGAGCAGCAGGAACCGGACCCACCATTGAAACTCCAAAAAAGGCTTCCAAGGTGGTCAGCCCTCGGTGGTTACTCAGACCTAGAGGGAGAGGGGGTGCAGTGACTTCAATCAGGTTCATGAGTTGGACACGGGCAAATATAAACTACCGAACTGAGGCCTGTGAAATGTGCCCACTCAGGGAGCTCCACAGAGTGCAAGCTGCAGAGTGTGAAGCACTGAGAGTTGGGGTAAATGTGGGAGTTTAGGGAAGTGGGTGGAGATGTATTGCTGTGTCTTGTGTCCCTTACTGCCCGGTCCCTTACGGCCAGGTCCAGTGTGGGTAGGTGTCGACCAGACATTACAGTTCAGAAAGTGACGTGGGAACAACGGAAGCAGCGGTAAGGTGAGTAAGGCCTTGGAAGGAACACTCAGGGAATTTTCTGAGCAGCTCCTGCTGACGTGATAGCTTCAGGAAGGGCTCCCAATATTGTTAATGTTCTGGGGACCCGTGTTCGAATCCGGTCACAGCAGTTGGTCGAATTTGAATTCACTAAAAAGTATCTGGAGTCAAAAATCTACTGATGACTATAAAACCATTCTCAATTGTTGGAAAACCCCATCTGGTTCACTAACGTCGTTCAGGGAAGGAAACCTGCGGTCCTTACCTGGTCTGGCCTACATGTGGCTCCAGAGCCACAGCAATGTGTTTAACTCTCAACTGCTCTCCAAGGTCAACTCGGGACAGGCAGTAAATGCTGGTCAGCCAGGGACGCCCATGTCCTACGAATGATTAAACAAACAGGTTTGTGACACTGGCTTCCTGTGCGGACGTGGGCGGGAGCCGCAAGGAAGCTGAGCAACTGAACAATAGCACGGGGGTTCAGGGAGCCATTCAAGAGGGAGGAGAAAAGGGAAATCTAGTTATAAATGGGGATAGTTCGTCAGGGGAATAGACACTTTTCTCTGTGGCCAGGATTGAGAGTCCCGAAGGCTGTGTTGCCTGACCGGTGCTCCGGTTCGGGACATCTCATCTGGGCTGCTGGGAAACATGGAGCTGGAGGGGATAGATTCAGTTACTGTGGTCCACGTTTTTGAATTTACTGCAGATTAAATCTGAAATTGGAGTCACAATTATAGGACCCGAATGGATTCAGTGCATTCCCAGAGTTAAAGAGGGTAACTATATCCCAGGAGAGAGTGGAACAGCCCGGAGAGACACTCTACCATTTGGAATTGAATCATTGAAAGGTCACAGACAGGTGAAAGATAACGCTGAGGCAACATGGGATCTTGAGAGTTATGTTTTAGATGACAATACCTTTGGTGGGTAGCATAGCCTCTAATGTTACAAATTAATTAATGTGATCAGCATTGTCCATTCTTTGATTGGCAGCAATTCAATCGCAGAAATAAATATATTCCACAACCTCAATCAGTGTCGTCACGTGTTTGTTAATTTGAAGAAACTCGAAGATGAGCGATTTTGCAATGTCAGTATCCCAGAGGGGATACCACAGGGTACATATGAATGTCTTTGGGAATGTATCATCACGGAGTTAACACAGAGATTACCTGCAGAGCGAAGGGACACAATACTTCACGTTGAAAATGTATCAGGAATTTCAAATAGAACTTAGAACAGTGCAGCACAGAACAGGCCCTTCGGCCCACGATGTTGTGCCGAGCTTTCTCTGAAACCAAGTTCAACCTATCCCACTCCCAATCATCCTGGTGTGCTCCATGTGCCTATCCAATAACCGCTTAAATGTTCCTAAAGTGTCTGACGCCACTATCACTGCAGGCAGTCCATTCCACACCCCAACCACTCCCTGCGTAAAGAACCTACCTCGGATATCCTTCCTATATCTCCCACCATGAACCCTATAGTTATGCCCCCTTGTAATAGCTCCATCCACCCGAGGAAATAGTCTTTGAACGTTCACTCTATCTATCCCCTTCATCATTTTATAATCCTCTATTAAGTCTCCCCTCAACCTCCTCCGCTCCAGAGAGAACAGCCCTAGCTCCCTCAACCTTCCCTCATAAGATCTACCCTCCAAACCAGGCAGCATCCTGGTAAATCTCCTTTGCATTCTTTCCAGCGCTTCCACATCCTTCTTATAGTGAGGTGACCAGAACTACACACAATATTCCAAATGTGGTCTCGCCAAGGTCCTGTACAGTTGCAGCATAACCCCACGGCTCTTAAACTCCAACCCCCTGTTAATAAAAGCTAACACTCTATCGGCCTTCTTCACAGCTCTATCCACTTGAGTGGCAACCTTCAGCGATCTGTGGATATGGACCCCAAGATCGCTCTGTTCCTCCACAGTCTTCAGAATCCTACCTTTGACCCTGTAATCCACATTTAAATTTGTCCTACCAAAATGAATCACCTCACACTTATCAGGGTTAAACTCCATCTGCCATTTTTCAGCCCAGCTCTGCATCCTACCTCTGTCTCTTTGCAGTCTACAACAGCCCTCCTCCTCATCCACTACTCCACCAATCTTGGTGTCATCAGCAAATTTACTGATCCACCCTTCAGCCCCCTCCTCCAAGTCATTGATAAAAATCACAAATCGCAGAGGACCAAGCACTGATCCTTTTGGCACTTTTGGCTAGCAACCTGCATCCAGTCCAAAAATTCTCCGTCCACCACCACCCTCTGTCTTCGATCAGATGGCCAGTTACCTATCCAATCGGCCAACTTTCCCTCTATCCCACACCTCCTTCCTTTCATCATAAGCCGACCATGGGGGATCTTATCAAACACCTTACTAAAGTCCATGTATACGACATCAACTGCCCGAACTTCATCAACACACTTTGTTACCTCCTCAAAAAATTCTATCAAATTTGTGAGGCACGACTTGACCTTCACGAATCTGTGCTGACTATCCCGGATTAATCCGCATCTTCCTAAACGGTCGTAAATCCCATCCCGAAGGACCTTTTCCATCAATTTACCAACCACTGAAGTGAGACTAACCGGCCTATAATTACCAGGGTCATTTCTGTTCCCTTTCTTAAACAGAGGAACAACATTCGCCACTCTCCAGTCCTCTGGCACCATCCCCGTGGACAGTGAGAACCCAAAGATCAAAGCCAAAGGCTCTGCAATCTCAACCCTTGCCTCCCAAAGAATCCTAGGGTATATTTCATCAGGCCCAGGGCACTTATCAACCTTCAGTTTATTCAAAACTGCCAGGACATCCTCCCTCCGAACATCTACTTCCTCCTGCCTATTAGCCTGTAACACCTTCTCTTCCTCAAAAACATGATGAAGAAAATATCCCACCTGATCCATGGAGCTATTGGTGTTCCTGGTAAGTGACTATTACCCTTGTAGTTGTCTAAATCCGTGTGTGAGCTGCTCTATGCTGTTACTCTGTGACTGATCTACATGTCAGCATTTGACAGACACATGATCAGTGATAAGACATACTGATCCCAGTGAACCTATCATCAGCACAGGGGAAGTTGGAGCTGGAGGATTTATCAATGATTTCATAACTCAGCACTTGGAAGGCAGTGGGAAAATCAGACAAAGTCAGCATGGATTTGCAGAGGGGAAATCTTGTTTGAAGAATCCATTGGAATTTTTTGAGGATGCAATCAGGAGAGTTCACTGAGGAGAACCAGTGGATGTGGTTTATTGAGACTTTCAGAAGGCTTTCGACAAGGTCTCACGTAACAGACTGCCAAGTGAAGTGAAAGCACATGGGAATGCAGGCAATGTTTTCAGACGGATAGAAAGCTGGTTCGCAGATAGAAAGCAAAGAGTTGGCAATAAATGGACCCTTTCTGATCTGCAGTCAGTGTCTGGTGGGGTACCGCAGGAATCTGTGCACGGACCCCAACTGTTCACATTATATATTAATTATTCTGAAAATGGAACTAAATGTATCATCTCCAAATTTACAGATGATGAAAGGTGTGTGAGGGTGAGCTATGAGAAGCATGCGGACATGCTTCAGTGTGATTTGAACAGGCTCAATGTGTGGGCATGTGCAAAGCAGTTGCAGTAAAATGTGGGTAAATGTGAGGTTATCCACTTTAGCAGCAATAATAGGAAGGCAGATTATTATTTGAATGGGTGTAAATTGAGAGAGGCGGATACTCAGCGAGACCTTGGTGTCCGTGTGCATCAGTAACTGAAAGTAAGCGTGCATGAAAAGTGAGAGGGCATGGGATCCAAGGTGCTGCTGCCCTGTGGATCCAGAACTGGCTTGCCCAAAGGAGGCAGAGAGTGGGGATAGATGGGTCTCTTTCTAAATGGTGGTCGGTCACCAGTGGTGCGCCCCAGGGATCTGTTCTGGGACCCTTGCTGTTTGTCATTTTCATTAATGACCTGGGGGTGAGGAAGTGGAGGGATGGGTTGGTAAGTTTGTCAACGACACGACGGTTGGTCGGGTTGTGGATTTTATTTATCATTCCAATATGGGTGCAATTCAGGCTGTAACGGCCTTTCGGATTCCCCCATCAGCACTCGCTGCTTCAATTCATTCAGGAATGGGTAATTTTGCCTCCACAGCCGAATATTATTGGCAGCCACTGGGAGAGTTTTGAAAAAGTTCATGATTACAATCTCTTCCATTGTGGGTACGACAAGTGTCTGTTAATCGTAGCCAATTCAAGGCATTGGCGTCAGTGACTCAGCCTCCTGGATAATGGTAGGCGGACAGTAATAAAGCCCACAGCTGGATATGGGCCAATGTTATGGGCTGCCCCGCCATGCAGGTTCTTCTGGAATTTCTTTCCCCGAACTGTCACCATTGACGAGGTGTCACAGTGGTTAGCGCTGCTGCCTCATAACCCCAGAGACCTGGGTTCAGTTCCTGGCTTGGGTCACTGTGCGGAGTCTGCACATTCTCACCGTATCTGCATGGGTTTACTCTGCTTTCTCCGGCTTTCTCCCGCAGTCTGAAAGACGTGCTGGTTAGGTGCGTTGGCCATGCTCAATTCTCCCTTAGTGTACCCGGACAGGCACCAGTGTGTGGCGACTAGGCGATTTTCACATTAACTTCATTGCAGTGTTAATGTAAACCTACATTTGACACTTTATAAATGTTAAACTTCCTCTGAGTATGAATGGTTGAATATCGCTGGGAAACCTCATCCAGCTGTCAGTATAAGTGCACGTGAATAAGTTCATAATCGCAAACAAGAATCCTCCTGCCAGCTTTGAAGCTCAGTCCTCAATCAGAGAGATTGGGTATTTATCCAGCTGTGAGAAACAGTTTACCGTTTGTTTAAAATTTCCCAGTACAAAGTATTTGTATTCACTCTTGGGACTTGGGTGTCACTGGCCACCCAGCATTTATTGCCCATCCCTAGTTGCCCATGTTCAGAGGGCAATTAAGTGTCAACCACTTGGAGTTACATTTAGTCCTGACCACAGAAGGACGACAGATTTCCTTCCCTGGGACATTGGTGAACCAGATGGGTTTTTCCGAAAATCGGCAATGCTTTTATGGTCACCAGCTGATTCTGAATTCCAGATATATTTATTCAAATTCCACCATCTGCTGTGACGGGATTCGAACCCGGGTGCCCAGAACATGAGCTGAGTTTCTATATTAATAGTCTAATGATAAAACCACCAGTCCATCACATCCACACCCAGAGTGTACACACCCTGAGTTCCGGTAACCTAGACACACCATATTATATACGTCTGCAGGGCTCCCGGATTGGACAGCATGAACTGTCTCAATCAGGGAGCTCATATTCCAATAACTCCACCTGATGGTTATCGCTAAAGTCATTAAGTATGTCTCTCTCTCTGTCTCTCTGTGCATCCCTCTCTCTGTATCCCCCTGTCTCTCTGTCTCTCTCTCTCTCTCTGCCTGTTTCTCTGTGTCTCTTACTGTCTCTCTGCATCTCCCTCACTCACCTTCTCTCTCCACTCTTCTTCTGTGTCTCCTCCCCCCTCTCAGTTTCACTCTCCTTCTCTGTCCCCCTTTTCTTATTTCTCTGTCTTTCTCTCTCTCTCTACCTCGCACTGTATTTTGCTCTTGCTGTGTCCATTGTACACATTCAGTCTCACTGTTTCAAATTCACTGACGCTCTCTGTCTCTGTCTCTGTTTCTCTCTGCCTCCCTTTCTGTCTCCCTTTCCGTCTTAGTCTCCCTCTCTCATTACATCTTCCTATCTATCTCCCTCTGTCTCCCTTTCTCATTCCCTGTCCATCTCCCTCCCCATTTCCACCATTCTCTGTCCCTGTTTTTCTCGCTCTGTGGGAGTCCCTATCTGTCTCTGTCCTTTCTGTCTATCTCTCTCTGTCTCTCCCTCTCTCGCTCTCTCTTTTTCTTTCACTGTATCTGTTAGAAGCTCTTTCAAAATCTGTCACGCTCCATGTATTTATGCCCTTCCCTCTCTCTGTCAATCTCCGTCTCTCTATCATTCTCACTTTTGCTCTCACTGCCCTCTCTCTCTCTTTCTCTCTGTGCATCCCTCTCTCTGTATCCCCCTGTCTCTCTGTCTCTCTCTCTGCCTGTTTCTCTGTGTCTCTTCCTGTCTCTCTGCATCTCCCTCACTCACCTTCTCTCTCCACTCTTCTTCTGTGTCTCCTCCCCCTCTCAGTCTCACTCTCCTCTGTCCAAAGATGTGCGGGTTAGGTTGATTGGCCAGGTTAAAAATTGCCACTTAGAGCCCTGGAATGCGTAGGTTAGAGGGATTAGCGGGTAAATATGTGGGGGTAGGGCCTGGGTGGGATTGTGGTCGGTGCAGACTCGATGGGCCGAATGGCCTCCTTCTGCACTGTAGGGTTTCTATGATTTCTATGATTTATCTTTCACTCTCTCTGTCTCTGTGAGGCTGTTTGTTATTTATAGTTTGAAAGTCCAATAGGAAGATTGAGGGGTCTTGTCGTTGTAGTTTCCTCTCAGGGTCTAATGAGTTGAAGAATTGAAGTAAGGGGATATTTCAGCAGGTTTATTAGCTGCTGCCTGAAGTGAGTCTGTGTCACAGCATAAATGGCAGTGTTTGTACAACAACTTGTGAGTTGCAGGATGAAGCCCAATTCCAGGACAAAATTATCGAAAAGTACCGACCGATAGCCCAAAGAATACATCCGACGCCATATTGAACAAACCATTAATGTCGACCACAAGAGGATGAAGTTGGCTGAGATAACAAACAGTAAAATGATGGATTTCCTGCGACTCTCCATCTCTGGGTCTCTGGGATTCTCCCCACTGCTGTGAGCCCGGAGTCTCCTGCGGGCTCTGCTGCTCACGAAAATGTGTCTGACGGTGAAAAGGTTGAGCAGCAGAATCAGGACGAACGGGACACACGGGGTTAGAATGTTGTGGAGGAACTCGATTGTTACCCAGACCGGAGAGAACAGAATAACTGCTGTGGCCTCACAAAACCAGGGGATGTTCCCCAGCCGATATCTATTTAATAACATAAAATACCAGAAAATGTTCTTTAAACAGCTCAGCACCGTCACTGTTCCCAGAACCACAGCCGCCGATTTCTCACTGCAATATTTACTCTTCAGCTTGGGGCAGCAAATGGCCACAAATCGATCAAAGGTGAAAGTGACGGTGAACCAGACAGAACAGTCAGTGGCTGCATAAAGCAGGACGGCGTGGATGTTACACACGGGGACCCAGCGCAGGAAATAAAACTGTTCCCAATAAAGAATGGGAATGTGTCTGAATATCAGGTCGAGGATAACGACCAGCAGATCCCCCGCTGACATGGCCACCAGGTAACGAGTCACACATTTGGACAGACCACAGTTTCTGCTCGTCAGTGTCACAATTGTGATTATGTTCACTGTCAGGAAGGGAAATAAAGAATAAAATTAGACAGGATTCAGGGAAAGAAGTTACCATTTGGACTGAGGATGGGTTGAAATAAAAAAGAATGTACACACATAAAATCACTGAAATCTGTTTTTAAAAATCCAGCACGTCTTTTGCATTGTGAGAGGAAAGTGGAGCATCCGGAGGAAACCCACACAGGCACGGGGAGAAGGTCCAAACTCCACACAGACAGTGACCCAAGCCTGGAATTGAACCCAGGTCCCTGACGCTGTGAATCAGCAGTGCTAACCACTGTGTCACCGTGCTGCTCCATAGTAGCAACACAGTGGTATACATTTGGGAGAGAGCTTTCCGGAGAGTCCACAACATTGATCCTCACTCAGCTACAAGGATGAGGGAGGAAACCCTGACAGAAATTCCAGACTGGAATCCTGTTGATGGTAATCTGTCGTCTCTCAGACAGTTTACTGACAACCCCTGCAACAGAGCTGGTACCAAAGAGGGCTGGTTTGACCCTTGCCTCTGGACAATACTAACAATTGGCAGAGGGGGATCCTGATGCCTTGACAGCACAGAATCTCTATTATATTTACACAGAACTGTACCCTGGAGAGGAGATCACAGCATTGTGGCCACTGTTAGCACAACACAGGAAAAAATAGTAATCTCACACTCGATTGGCACAGATCACAACTTCCAGTGTTTGTTTTTGATGCGCGATTAATTCACTCGGGAGGCTAGGACGTACCCGGGAATAAAGGTTGCAAGAGGTGAGAAATGGGACGTGGAGCTGGGTTCCAGGCTGTCACGTGGTTTTACTTGATCACCCAACCATCAATGGACAGGGAGTAGCTGTTATCCTGCCCCCCCCCCCCTACCGTGTGTGTGTTGCGTGTGTCTATATTGTCTGTACCATTATGCATGTGTGTGTGTGTGCGTGTTTGTGTGTGAGCAACAGAGTACCTGACGAGTGTTCCTAAGTGTGTGTTATTCTGGAATGTTACAGCAATTTTGGTTCTTGAATTTGTGTGTGAGTGGGAGTGTCTCAATCTGATTGCTTCTATCAACAAATGTGTGTGTTAATGTATGTGTGTTTGGGTGTGTCTGTGTGTTTGTGTTCCTGTTGCTCTCGGAGAGCTTGTGGTGGTACAGGGGATAGCATTGCTGCCTCACAGCACCAGAGGTCCTGGTTCAATTGCAGGCTTGGCCACTGTCTGTGCAGATTCTGCATGTTCTCCCCATGTCTGCGTGGGTTTCCTCCGGGTGCTCCAGTTTCCTCCCACTATCTGAAAGTTGTGCTGGTTAGGTGCATTGGCCGTGCTAAATTCTCCCTCAGTGTACCTGAACAGGCGCTGGAGTGTGGTGACTTGGGGATTTTTATAGTAACTTCATTGCAATGTTAATGTTCGCATACCTGTGACACTGATGAATAAATTTCAAATTTAATGAACTATGTTCTTTCTCTGTGAGATCCTGCTGTGCAGATATGACCAATAAAATTGATTCTGCGACCTGGTGATTGGGTGGGTGAACTGGTGTTATATGCAGAGGGTGAAAAGGATTCTGTCTCAATATTTAACGCACGAAGGAATAGTGTTTGAGGTCACATGTCTATGGAAAGTCACAGCACTCAGAACACATCCCAGCCCATAGACCCTGAGACAATTGTCAGTGGCAGAAAGAATTAATAACCGGATACAGAGATTCAACAAGAGCAGCAAACCCAGTACAGTAAATGACAAGAAAATCAATACAGTTAAACAGCCTTTCTAGAATTAGGAACTGGACACAGGGGACGGGACTTTCCAGCCTCACTCTTCCCCAAGCTGCAAAATCCCACCTGTGTTCAACAGACCTTCCCATTCTCCGCCCCTCGCCTGCTCCGATTCCTGTGGCGGTCGGGCCGGTACAATTCCAGCCAGGGACTTACCCGGAACACCAACGATCGCCAGGAGGGGATAGTAAATACATTGAATCACGTTCAGTAGATATTCAATCCGATCAGCTGATGTCCACCAATAATCAGTAAACTGAGAAATCCAATAGAATAAACTCCTGTCCTTGGTTGGAACATTCCGGTTCATTGTTCCCAGATTCTGATCCATTGTTGGAAGATTCCAATCCATTGCTCCCAGATTCTGATCCATTGTTGGAACATTCCGGTTCATTGTTCCCAGATTCTGATCCATTGTTGGAAGATTCCAATCCATTGCTCCCAGATTCTGATCCATTGTTGGAAGATTCCAATCCATTGCTCCCAGATTCTGATCTCTCCTCTCCCTCCCTCTCTCTCCACAGCCGCTGATCTCTGTTGGTGTCGGAGTTGCCGCTCCCGCTGACTCAATGGGGCAACACATTGAACGGAATCCCTTCTTAATAGAAGAGGGGAATCCCTCCAGGCACACTAATCGGATCCATGGAGACTCACATCAATTCCAGTCACTAAACAAACAGCTTCACTTAACCCCCTTCAATCCAACACTTTTTATCCCCAACGTAGAACAGTTACAAGCTGAGAGGGAGTGATTAGAGGCAGCAGTGCTGGTGAGAGATGAATTGAATTGTTTATTTCTTTAATTAGTCAGCTAAGTGTGTGTTTTTTTTGGCCTTTACTTTTGCAGTAGAATTTTAAGTTTAAAGTGACAACTGGAAGTGGGCTGCTAAGGAGTCTGGGAAGGGTTTTTTAAGCGCGTGAAGTATAAAAGGTAGGCTGCAGTATACAGCGGGCAGCGTCGGGAGCGGGCAGTGGAGTGTGTGGGAAGCAGAGTGTGAGCTTTAAGGGCTTTGGCTCACATGGCTTCGGCGAAGGCGAGGAAGGTTGTTTGTTTTTCTTCCGTTACACCCCCTTTTTTGTTTTATCTCCAAAAAACTAAAAAGGACATGGCTGCTATGAGTGGGAGGCCAGTATACTGCATTCGGTGTGGGATGTGGGAGTTCCTGGAGACAACTTGCCTCCCGGAAGTCCATATCTGTGCCAGATGTGTGGAACTGCAACTCCTGAAGGATCGTGTAAGGGAGCTGGAGCTGAGGCTCGATGAACTCAGTTTAGTTAGGGAAAATGAGAGATTAATAGATAGAAGTTAGAGTCGGGTAGTGACACCAGGGTCTCGGAAGGAAGACACGTGGGTCACGGTTAGGAGGGGTAATAGTCAGAAGGGTGATGTGCCAGAAAGTATCCCAGTGGCAGTCTCCCATAAAAGAAAGGGATGGGCAACAGATGGGAGAAGGGAAGGGAGTGAGCAGTCTGTGGAGGGATCCCCTGTGGTTGTCCCCCTCCAAAATAGGTATGTTGTTTTGGATTCTGTGGAGGGGGATGACCCTCCAGGGGTAAGCCACGAGGACCAGATCGCCTCCACGGAGACAGGCTCAGGGGTCCGGAAGGGAAAGAAGGGGTTTAGGAGAGCGATAGTTGTGGGGGACGCAATGGTTAGAGGCACGGACAGGCGGTTCTGTGGGAGTGAACGAGAATCCAGGATGGTAGTCTGCCTCCCTGGTGCCGGGGTACTGGATGTCTCCGAGAGGGTAGGAAGCATATTTAAAAAGGAAGGTAGTCAAACGGATGTGATTGTACACATTGGTGAAAATGATGTAGGTAGGAAGAGCAGGGGGGTCATACGAGAGAAATTCAGGGAGATGGGTGCTAGTCTAAAAAGTAAGGCCTCCAGGGTAGCAATCTCTGGACTGCTCCCGGTGTCTAGTGCAAGTGAGGCTCGGAACAGAGAGATTCTACAGTTGAACGTGTGGCTAAAGGACTGGTGCAAGAGGGAGGGTTTTAAATTCATAGATAACTGGGAAATCTTCAAGTCAGGATGGCAACTGTTCAGAAAGGATGGGTTACACCTCAACTGGAAGGGAGCAAATATCCTGGCTGGGAGTTTTGCTAGAGTGTTTTGGCAGGATTTAAACTAGTGTGGCAGGGGGGTGGGGAACAAAACAGTAGGTCAGTAAATACTGAGGCTGGGGTTGAGCTGGGGGCCAGGGCAAGGCTAGCTAAGAAGAGGAGCACTCTGGAGGAGGATGACCTGAGTGGGACTGGAGGTCTGGAGTGCATCTGCTTCAATGCGAGGAGCGTAACGGGTAAAACAGACGAACTTAGTGCCTTAATGCTTATGCGGAATTTGGCTGTGGTTGCAGTGACGGAAACTTGGTTAAAAGAAGGACAGGACTGGCAGCTGAATATTCCGGGGTATAAGTGTTTTAGGCGAGACAGAGGAGGGGCTAAAAAAGGTGGGGGAGTAGCGATATTAGTTAAGGAGCATATTACCGCGGTGCAGAGGGTAGACAACTTAGAGGGGTCATGTTCTGAATCGCTGTGGGTGGAACTCAGAAACAGGAAGGGTGCAGTCGCTATGCTGGGGGTGTACTACAGACCACCCAACAGCCCACGGGAAGTGGAGGAAAGGATATGTCAGGAGATTCTGGATAGGTGCAGAAAAAATAGGGTTGTTGTAGTGGGGGACTTTAATTTCCCTGGCACAGACTGGAAAATGCTTAGAGCTGGGGGTCCGGACGGGGAGGAATTTGTAAAATGCGTACTGGAAGGTTCTTTGGAACAGTATGTAGATAGCCCGACTAGAGAGGGGGCTATACTGGACCTAGTTCTGGGAAATGAGCCCGGTCAGGTCGTCAAAGTTTCGGTCGTGGAACATGTGGCAAATAGTGACCACAACTCTGTTAACTTTAGGATAGTAATGGACAAGGATGAGTGCTGTCCTACGGGCAGGGTGCTAAATTGGGGGAAGGCTAACTATAGCCGGATTAGGCAGGAAATGGTGGATGTTGATTGGGAGAGGATGTTCGAGGGTAAGTCCGCATCTGGCATGTGGGAGTCTTTTAAGGAACAATTGATAAGGCTGCAGGATAGGCATGTGCCTGTAAAAAGGAAAGATAGGAAAGGTAGGATTCGAGAGCCATGGATAACCAGGGAAATTGAGAATCTGATTAAAATGAAAAGGGAGGCGTACGTTAAGTCCAGGCAACTGAGAACAGATGGAGCTCTGGAGGAATACAGGGAGAGTAGGAAAGAACTCAAACGGGGAGTTAGAAGGGCAAAAAGAGGTCACGAGATGTTCTTGGCAGGCAGGATTAAGGAGAATCCGAAGGCATTCTATTCATACGTTAGGAACAAAAGAGTTGTCAGGGAGAAAATCGGACCTCTCAGGGACAAAGGAGGGGAATTATGCTTAGAACCCAAGGGAATAGGGGAGATCCTAAATGAATACTTTGCATCGGTATTCACGAAGGAGAGGGGCATGTTAACCGGGAGTGTCTCGGAGGGAGGTGTTGACCTGTTAGAGAAAATCTCCATGACAAGAGAGGAAGTGTTAGGTTTTTTAGGGAACATTAAAACTGACAAAGCCCCAGGGCCTGATGGCATCTATCCTCGACTGCTCAGGGAGACGAGAGATGAAATTGCTGGGCCTCTGACAGAAATCTTTGTCGCTTCTTTGGACACGGGTGAGGTCCCTGAGGATTGGAGGATAGCGAATGTGGTGCCGTTGTTTAAGAAGGGTAGCAGGGATAACCCGGGAAATTATAGGCCGGTGAGCTTGACGTCCGTGGTAGGGAAGTTGTTGGAGAGGATTCTGAGAGACAGGATGTATGTGCATTTAGAATGGAACAATCTCATTAGTGAGAGACAG
Organism: Mustelus asterias; assembly: GCF_964213995.1. Lineage (NCBI taxonomy): Eukaryota > Metazoa > Chordata > Chondrichthyes > Carcharhiniformes > Triakidae > Mustelus > Mustelus asterias. Next base: position 283,887 of record NW_027590513.1, read on the forward strand.
CATGGTTTTGTAAGAGGGAGGTCGTGCCTTACAAATTTGGTGGAGTATTTTGAGGAAGTGACAAAAACGGTTGATGAAGGAAGGGCCGTGGATGTCGTCTATATGGATTTCAGTAAGGCATTTGACAAAGTCCCACATGGCAGGTTGGTTAAGAAGGTTAAGGCTCATGGGATACAAGGAGAAGTGGCTAGATGGGTGGAGAACTGGCTTGGCCATAGGAGACAGAGGGTAGTGGTCGAAGGGTCTTTTTCTGGCTGGAGGTCTGTGACCAGTGGTGTTCCGCAGGGCTCTGTACTGGGACCTCTGCTATTTGTGATATATATAAATGATTTGGAAGAAGGTGTAACTGGTGCTATCAGCAAGTTTGCGGATGACACGAAGATGGCTGGACTTGCGGATAGCGAAGAGAATTGTCGGGCAATACAGCAGGATATAGATAGGCTGGAAAATTGGGCGGAGAGGTGGCAGATGGAGTTTAATCCGGATAAATGCGAAGTGATGCATTTTGGAAGAAATAATGTAGGGAGGAGTTATAAAATAAATGGCAGAGTCATCAGGAGTATAGAAACACAGAGGGACCTAGGTGTGCAAGTCCACAAATCCTTGAAGGTGGCAACAAAGGTGGAGAAGGTGGTGAAGAAGGCATATGGTATGCTTGCCTTTATAGGACGGGGTATAGAGTATAAAAGCTGGAGTCTGATGATGCAGCTGTATAGAACGCTGGTTAGGCCACATTTGGAGTACTGCATCCAGTTCTGGTCGCCGCACTACCAGAAGGACGTGGAGGCGTTAGAGAGAGTGCAGAGAAGGTTTACCAGGATGTTGCCTGGTATGGAGGGTCTTAGCTATGAGGAGAGATTGGATAGACTGGGGTTGTTCTCCTTGGAAAGACGGAGAATGAGGGGAGATCTAATAGAGGTGTACAAGATTATGAAGGGTATAGATAGGGCGAACAGTGGGAAGCTTTTTCCCAGGTCGGAGGTGACGATCACGAGAGGTCACGGGCTCAAGGTGAGAGGGGCGAAGTATAACTCAGATATCAGAGGGACGTTTTTTACACAGAGGGTGGTGGGGGCCTGGAATGCGCTGCCAAGTAGGGTGGTGGAGGCAGACACGCTGACATCGTTTAAGACTTACCTGGATAGTCACATGAGCAGCCTGGGAATGGAGGGATACAAACGATTGGTCTAGTTGGACCAAGGAGCGGCACAGGCTTGGAGGGCCGAAGGGCCTGTTTCCTGTGCTGTACTGTTCTTTGTTCTTTGTTCTTAGTTACAGCCTCGATGGGGTGTTGAGGGTCAGGGAGGTATGGAAAGTTGGAAATAATGTAGGGTCAATATTAATTCGATATTGCAGAGATCACTCTGCTAGTGTTAATTTTGAGACGACGAGAATACAAAAGCAGGGGTGTACTGCTGAGGGTTTATAAGACACTGGTCTGACCGCATTCAGAATATTGTTCGCAATTTTGGTCCCCGTATCTAAGGAAGGATGTGCTGGCCTTGGAGAGGGTCCAGAGCAGGTTCACAAGAATGATCCGGGGAATGAAAGACTTGACGCATGAGGAGCGTCTGAGGACTGGGGGTCCACACTCGATGCAGTTTGGAAGTATGAGGAAGGGGATAACATTGAAACTTACAGAATAATGAAAGGCCTGGATAGAGTGCACTTGGGGAAGATGTTTCCATGAGTCGGGGAGACTTGGACCCGAGGGCACAGACTCAGAGGGAAGGGACGTCCCTTTAGAAATGTGATGTGGAGATGGCGGTGTTGGACTGGGGTGTGCGCAGTAAGAAGTCTCACAACACCAGTTTCCCACTCACCTGATGAAGGAGCAGCGTTCCGAAAGCTCGTGAGTCGAAATAAACCTGTGGGACTTTAACCTGCTGTTGTGAGACTTCTTACTTCAGAACTGAGACGAGGAGGAATTTCTTCAGCCAGAGGGTGGTGAATCTGTGGAATTCATTGCCACACAAGGCTGTGGAGGCCAGATCATTGAATGTATTTAATAAAGAGATAAATAAGTTCTTGACTGGTACCGCGATCAATGGTTACGGGGAGAAAGCAGGAGAATGGGTTTGAGAAACTTATCAGCCAGAATTGAATGGTGGAGCCGGCTCGATGGGCCGAATGGCCTCATTCTGCTCTTATATCTTATTGTCTTCTGGGTATCATGGTCGTGGTTTTTAGATGAAGTTAACGTCAATCAGGGTTGATACAGTCTGCTTAATCCAGGTTGGAGCAGATCTTATGTACAGCTCATGGACAGAACAATCTTAGTATAGGACTTCACACGGATCAATCTCTCAGCATTACGTACAGTACAGTCTTAGCTCGAGTCATCAGATAGAACTATCTCTCAGTGTTACGTACAGTACAATCTGAGGCTTCAGATAGAACTATCTCTCAGTGTTATGTACAGTAGAATCTGAGGCTTCAGATAGAACTATCTCTCAGTGTCATGCACAGTACAATCTGAGGCTTCAGATAGAACTATCTCTCAGTGTTATGTACAGTAGAATCTGAGGCTTCAGATAGAACTATCTCTCAGTGTTATGTACAGTAGAATCTGAGGCTTCAGATAGAACTATCTCTCAGTGTTATGTACACTACAATCTGAGGCTTCAGATAGAACTATCTCTCAGTGTTATGTACAGTACAATCTGAGGCTTCAGATAGAACTATCTCTCAGTGTTATGTACAGTACAATCTGAGGCTTCAGATAGAACTATCTCTCAGTGTTATGTACAGTACAATCTGAGGCTTCAGATAGAACTATCTCTCAGTGTTACGTGCAGTACAATCTGAGGCTTCAGATAGAACTATCTCTCAGTGTTATGTACAGAAGAACCTGATCAAGAAGCTTCACATCAATCTTTCTCAGCATTTTCTGTTGTGAGGTTGTAAGGAGGCAAGGGTGAGTTGAGGAGTGTGTGGGAGAAGGACACCGGGACACCTGAACAGAGTCAGCAGCAACTTGAGGAGAGTGTGAGAGGGGGACACTGGGACACCGGGACTGACAGTCAGCACCTTGAGGAGAGTGTCAGAGGGACACTGGGACACCGGTACAGACAGCACCTGGAGGAGAGTATGAGAGAGGGACACCGGGACAGACAGTCAGCACCTTGAGGAGAGTGGGAGAGGGGGACACTGGGACACCGGGACTGACAGTCAGCACCTTGAGGAGAGTGTGAGAGGGGGACAATGGGACACCGGGACAGACAGCAACTTGAGGAGAGTGTGAGAGGGGGACAATGGGAGCAGCTGTTTCCCTTAGTTGAAGGGTCAGTTACGAGGGACATAGGTTCAAGGTGAGGGGCAGGAGGTTTAGGGGGGAATGTGAGGAAAAACCCTTTTACCCAGAGGGTGGTGATGGTCTGGAATGCGCTGCCTGGGAGGGTGGCGGAGGTGGGTTGCCTCACATCCTCTAAAAAGTGCCTGGATGAGCACTTGGCACAGCATAACATTCAGGGCTATGGACCAGGTGCTGGCAAGCGGGATTAGGTGGGCAGGTCAAGGCATTTCATGCATCGGTGCAGACTCGATGGGCCGAAGGGCCTCTTCTGCGCCGTGTGATTCTATGAGTCTCTGAGTGTTGCTGAGGTCATGGAGTGGCCGGGCAGTGATGGGTTCAGGCTGGTTGCGTTGGTGGGGATCAGGTGGTGGGAGAGGCGGGTGTGAGTGGAATGTTAGAATGGAACCAATGTAACAACCAACAGAACCACATTGGATCTGTTGCAGTGACCAATGAGAACAAGCTGTAAGGGTCAGCTGACCCAGTAAAGTATGTAACCAATGAGAAAATGATGTGGTGGTCAGCTGACCAGCTGACTCAGTGTAAGTAAGAAGCTGCTGGGGTTTGTGGGAGCTTGGAATGGCCCAGGGTGAGGCCTCGGGTGTTGGAGTAATGGAAGTTTCATTATTGAAACGTTTCGTCTGATTTACAAGTTGGAGTAAGTTTTGTTTCATTTTATTGCCCAGAGCTGAAGAGTCCCTTCTGCTGGATGAACATGGAATACCGAGGGGGGGTGGGGGTGTTTATTTGGGGTGGGGGTGAGGGTAGGGCGTGTGGGGCTGTCCCATACGGGGCACCGTCTGCGCCTTTAAATAAAATCCAAAGTTACAAGAGCTTTTTCCCCCTCCTAATGTTTTCATTGTAACTATGATCTGATGTCAGTGATTGAAATCAGTTTGTCAGATGGTAGCAGGCACAGCACAATTCTCCAGTAGAATAGGCCTTCTGGACAATCGCCGGGTAAACCCTTAACTATCATGGGCGCCAACAAGTACGATAATACCTAGCCCCCCTTCCCATTACCAGACAGCTCCCCCCCCCGCCCCCTACACCGCCCTCCAGCCCATGCTTCAACCTATTACTCATTAAAACTCTGTCTGTCTCCTCAAATTTACCATGTCCCAGCATCCACCGCACTCCAAGGTAATGATTCCACAGATTCACCACCCATTGAGAGAAGTAATTTCTCCCCATGTCTGTTTTAAATCTGCTGCCCCTTTCCCGTAAGATGCCCCTACATTGTTCTACACTGTGAT